>NC_087155.1:19912455-20217455 GCF_035594125.1 Scylla paramamosain | reverse complement strand
GGTAACTATGAAGGTGAATAACAAAAAAAAAAAAAAAAGTCCTTTTATTTATTTATTTTTATTTTTTTTCTTAATAACGAGTGTTATTTGTGGGTTTTAGCTTTTTAGTAGTTAAGGAACTTAAAAACACTCATAATACACGTTTCTCGTAATGTCCTTACGTTTCCCAAACATTAGGTTCTTTGCATGTATTTAAGCGTTTTTATAGATAACATTATCAAAAACACTCAAAATACATGTTTTTGGTAACGTTATTCTGTTTCTCCATAAAGTTTGTTTTCCATGCGTTTTAGCGGTTTGGTATGTGAGGAGGTCAAAAACACATATTGGCAAGTTCTTGGTAAAAATTGGTTTTATTCCTATTTAATGTGATTGCCCTGCTATTTAGTACTTCATTGCCTAACATGCTGAAAAACAATTAAAACACACTTCTGGTAAAGTCATTTTTTTCCCTCATAAAGCTAGTTTCGCATGCTATTTTGGGTATTGCTACCTAGGAATATGAAAAAAACACTCAAAATACATGCATTTGCTAAGGTTGTTCTGTTTCTCAATTAAGATTGTTATTCATGAGTTTCAGCATTTTTCTATCTAAGAAACTTCTTTATATACACGAGTTTTTGCGTTTTTCTACGTAAAACACTGAGAAGATACATTTTCAGTAATTTTGTTTTAGATTCATATATAGAGTGAGTTCCTTATTATTTATCATTTTGGTGCCTAACATGCTGAAAAACACTCAAAAGACAGATTTTTGGTAAGGTCGTTTAATTTCCTCATATAGGAGGCTTTGCATGCACTTTAGGGTTTGGTACATAACATTCCGAAAAAAAAGCTAAAATTAACTTTTTTGATAATATTCTTTGGTTCATAAAATTTTCCTGAATTTTCCCAGAATTTTGGCATCTCAGTACCTATGAAGATGAAAATAAAAAATTCCTATTTTTTTTTCTAAATAAAGAGTGTTATTTGTGGGTTTTAGCTTTTTGGTACTTAGGGAACTTAAAAAAAAACACTCATAATACACGTTTTTCGTAATATCCTTCTGTTTCCCAAACATAATGTTTTTTGCATGTATTTAAGCGTTTTTTATAGATAACATGATAAAAAACACCCAAATTACATGTTTTTGGTAATGTTATTCTGTTTCTCCATAAAGTTTGTTTTGCATGCGTTTTATCGGTTCTGTATATAAGGAGCTCAAAAACATTTAAAGGCAAGTTCTTGGTAAAAATTGGTTATATTCCAATGAAAAGTGATTGCCCTGCTTTTTAGTGCTTTATTACCTATCACGCTCAAAAACATTCAAAGGACATTTTTCTAGAAATGTCATGATTTCCCATATAAATCTGGTTTCGCATGAAATTTGCGTTTTTAGTAACTAAGAATATGAAAAACACTCAAAACACACGAATTTGGTAAGGTTGTTCTGTTTCTCAATTAAGAGTGTTATTTATGAGTTTCATCAATTTGGTATCTAGGAAACTTTTCCATATACACGTGTTTTTTGCGTTTTTTGCCTTGTTGTTCTTTTGAACTATAATACACTCATTTTACACTTTTCTCGCAATGTCCCTCTGTTTCCCAATATAGAGTGCTTTGTATCAATTTTAGCATTTTTTTGTAGGTAACAAGCTCAAAAACACTCAAAATATACCTTTTTGGTAATGTTTTTTTATATATTTCTTGATATTGGTTGGTTTGCATCCATTTTAGCGTTTTTCTACGTAAAACACCGGGAAGACACGTTTTCAGTAATTTTGTTTTGGATTCCCATATAAAGTGTTCCTTATTTATTTATCTTTTTTGGTGCCTAACATTCTGAAAAAAACACTTAAAAGACAGATTTCTTTTAAGGTCGTTTAATTTCCTCATATAGGAGGCTTTGCATGCACTTTAGGGTTTGGTATATACCAGTCCGAAAAAAAAACTAAAATTAACTTTTTTGATAATTTTCTTTTATCATATAATAGCCCGGAATTTCCCCAGAATTTTGGCATCTCGGTATCTATGAAGATGATTAACAAAAACAAAAAAAAAAAAATCCTATTTTTTTATTTTTTATTTTTTTAGTTTTTTTTTCTAAATAAAGAGTGTTATTTGTGGGTTTTAGCTTTTTAATACTTAGGGAACTTAAAAACACTCATAATACATATTTTTCGTAATGTCCTTTCGTTTCCCAAACATAAGGTTCTTTGCATGTATTTAAATACATGTTTTTGGTATTGTTATTCTTTTTGTCCATAAAAGGTGTTTTGCATGCATTTTAGCGTTTTGGTATGTAATGAGCTCAAAAACACCTAAAAGCAAGTTCTTGGTAAAAGTTGGTTTTATTCCCATGTAATGTGATTGCCCTGCTTTTTAGTGGTTTATTGCCTAACACTCTCAAAAACACTCGGAAGACATTTTCTGGTAATATTATTTTTTTCCTGCGTGGAATTTGGGGTTTTGGTAACTAAAAATGTGAAAAACACTCAAAATACAGGCATTTATTTAGTAAGGTTGTTCTGTTTTTTAATTAAAAGTGTTATTCATGAGCATCAGTATTTTGGTATGTAAGAAACTTCTCTAATACACACATTTGGTAAGGTAGTTCTGTTTCTCAATTAAAAGTGTTATTCATGAGTTTCAGCATTTTGGTTTGTAAGAAACTTCTTTATGTACACGAGTTTTTGAGTTTTTGCCTTGTGGTTCTTGTGTAACTATAAAACACTCATTAAACACATTTCTTGTAATGTCTTTTCTTTCCTATTATAGAGTGCGTTTCATCCATTTTCGAAATTTTTTGTTGGTAACAAGCTCAAAAACACATAAAAATATATCTTTCTGGTAATGTTATTCTATTTCTTCATAATGGTTGGTTTGCATCCGTTTTACCGTTTTTCTACATACTCGTAAATCACTGAAAAGACACGATTTCAGTAAAATTGTTGAAATTGCTGAAAAAAACACTCAAAAGACAGGTTTCTAGTAAATTCGAGTAATTTCTCCATATAGGTGGCTTTGCATGCACTTCAGGGTTTGGAACATAACTCCGGAAAAAAGCTAATATTATTTTTTTCATAATGATTTTTTTTTACAAAATTTCCCTGCATTTTTCCAGAATTTAATATCTCGGTACCTATGAAGATGAATAACAATTTTTTTTTCTCTATAAAGTATTATTTGTGAGTTTTAGCTTTTTGGTACTTAAGGAACTTAAAAACACTCAAAATACATGATTTTCGTAATATCCTTTTCTTATACAAACATGGGGTTCTTTACATGTATTTAAGCGTTTTTATAGGTAACATGATCAAAAACACTCAAAATACATATTTTTGGTAATGTTATTCTGTTTCTCCATAAAGGGTGTTTTTACATGCGTTTTAGCGTTTTGGTATGTAAGGAGCTAAAAAACACTTAAAGGCAAGTTCTTCGTTAAAGTTGGTTTTATTCCCAAGTAAAGTGATTGTTCTGCTTTTTAGTGCTTTGTTGCATCACGCTCAAAAACACTCAAAAGACACTTTTCTGGTAATGTCATTTTTTTACCACATAAAGCTAGTTTCGCATGTAATTTGGCAATTTCGTAACTATGAATGTGAAAAACACTCAAAATACACAATTTGGTAGGGTAGTTCTGCTTCTCGATTAAAAGTGTTTTTCATGCATTTCATCATTTTTGTATATAAGAAACTTCTCTATATAAACAAGTTTTTGCGTTTATTGCCTTGTGGTTCTTGTGAAACTATAAAACACTAATTATACACGTTTCTCGTAATGTTCTTTTGTTTCCTAATATAGAGTGTTTTCCATCCATTTTTGCATTTTTTGTAGGTAACAAGCATAAAAACACTCAAAATATATCTTTTTGGTAATGTTATTCTATTTCTTCACATTGGTTGGTTTGCATCCTTTTTAGCTTTTTTTTCGTAAATCTCTGAAAAGACTCGTTTTCAGTAATTTTGTTGAAATTAATTCTGGTACATGTTTCTGGTAAAATCGTGTAATTTTCCAAAATAGGTGGCTTTGCATGCACCTTAGGGTTTGGTACATAACTCCGGAAAAAAAACTATTTTTTTTTATATATTTTTTTTCTTTACCTAATTTCCCTGAATTTTGCCAGAATTTTGGCATCTCGGTACCTATGAAGATGAATAACAAAAAAAAAAAAATTTGTTTTCATTTATTTTATTTTTTTTCTCTATAAAGAGTTTTATTTGTGTGTTTTAGATTTTTGTTACTTAAGGAACCTAAAAACTCTCATAATACACAATTTTCGAAATATCCTTTCGTTTCACAAACATAGCGTTCTTTGCATGTATTTTAGCGTTTTTATAGGTAACATGATCAAAAACACTTAAAATTCATGCTTTTGGTAATGTTATTTTGTTTTTCCATAAAGGGTGTTTTGCATGCGTTTTAGCGTTTTTTTTTTATATAAGGAGTTAAAAACACTTAAAGGCATATTTTTGGTAAAAGTTGGTTTTATTCCCACGTAATGTGATTGTTCTGCTTTTTAGTGCTTTGTTGTATATCACGCTCTAAAACACTCACAAGACACTTTTCTGGTAATGTCATTTTTTTACCACATAAAACTAATTTCACTTGTAATATCGGATTTTCGTAACTAAGAATTTGAAAAACACTCAAAATACTCACATTTGGTAAGATAGTTCTGTTTCTCAATTAAAAGTCTTATTCATGAGTTTCAGCATTTGGGAATGTAAGAATCTTCTTTATATACACGAGTTTTTGCGTTTTTTGCCTTGTGGTTCTTGTGAAACTATAAAACACTCATTATACACGTTTCTCGTAATGTCCTTTTGCTTCCCAATATTGAGTGCTTTCCATCCATTTTTGCGTTTTTTGTAGGTAACAACTTTCAAAAACACTCAAAATATACCTTTTTGGTAATGTTATTCTATTTCTTCATTTTGCTTGGTTTGCATCCGTTTTAGCGTTATTGTACGTAAAACTCCGAAAAGACACGTTTTCAGTAACTGTGTGTTGGATTCCCATATAGATTGACTTCCTTGGGTTTTATCGTGTTGGTTCCTAACATGCTGAAAAACACTCATAAGACAGTTTTTTGGCAAAGAGGTTTAATTTCCCCATATAGGTGGCTTTGCATGCACTTTAGGGGTTTGGTACATAACAGTCCGAAAAAAAAGCTAAATTTAACTTTTTTGATAATGTTCTTATTTCATATAATTTCCTGAACTTTGACCGAATTTTGGCACCTCGTTACCTTTGAATATGAATAAGAATGAAAAAAAATATCGTATTTTTTTATTTCTTTATTTATTTTTTCTCAATAAAAAGTGTAATTTGTGGCTTTTAGCTTTTTCGTACTTAATGAACTTAAAAACACTCATAATACACTTTTCACGTAATGTCCTTTCGTTTCCCAAGAATAGGGTTCTTTGCATGTACTTAAGCGTTTTTATTGGTAACATGATCAAAAACACTCAAAAAACATGTTTTTGGTAATGTTATTCTGTTTCACAATAAAGTGTATTTTGCATGCGTTTTAGTGTTTTGGTATATAAGGAGCTCAAAAACACTTATAAGCAAGTTCTTATTAAAAATTGGTTTTATTCCAATGTAATGTCATTGCCCTGCTTTTTAGTGCTTTATTACCTAACACGCTCAAAAACACTCAACAGACATTTTTCTGGTAATGTTATTTTTTTTCCACATAAAGCTGGTATCGCATGGAATTTGGGGTTTGGTAACTAAGAATGTGAAAAGCACTCAAAATACACACTTTTAGAAAGATTGTTCTGTTTCTCAATTAAGAGTGTTGTTCATGAGTTTCAGCATTTTGGTATCTAGGAAACTTCTTCATATACACTAGTTTTTTGCATTTTTTGCCTTGTGGTTCTTTTGAACTCATTATACACTTTTCTTGCAATGTCCTTTTCTTTCCTATTATAGAGTGCTTTGCATCAATTTTCGTGTTTTTTTTTTTATAGGTAACAATCTCAAAAACACTCAAAATATACCTTTTTGGTAATGTTTTTCTATTTCTTTATATTGGTTTGTTTGCATCCGTTTTAGCGTTTTTCTACGTAAAACACTGAGAAGACACGTTTTCAGTAATTTTTTTTTTGAATTCCTATATAGAGTGAGTTCTTATTATTTATTGTTTTGGTGCCTAACATGCTGAACAACACTCAAAAGAGAGATTTCTGATAAGGTCGTTTAATTTCCTCATATAGGAGACTTTGCATGCACTTTAGTGTTTGGTACATAACAGTGCCCCCCAAAAAAAGCTAAAATTAACTTTTTTGATAATATTCTTTTATCATATAATTGCCCTGAATTTTTACGAGACTTTCGGCATCTCGGTACCTATGAAGATAAATAAAAAAAAACATCCTATTTTTTTTATTTTTTATTTATTTATTTTTTTATCTCAATGAAGAGTGTTATTTATGGGATTTACCTTTTTGGTACTTAAGGAACTTAAAAACACTCATAATACGCGTTTCTTGTAATGTCCTTTCGTTTCCCAAACAAAAGGTTCTTTGCATGTATTTAAGCGTTTTTATAGATAACATGATCAAAAACACTCAAAATTCAAGGTTTTGGTAATGTTATTCTGTTTCTCCATAAAGTGTGTTTTGCATGCGTTTTAGCAGTTTTGTATATAAGGAGCTCAAAAACACTTATGGCAAGTTCTTGGTAAAAAATGATTTTATTCCAATGTAATGTGATTGCCCTGCTTTTGAGTGGTTTATTACCTATCACGCTGAAAAACACTCAAAAGACACTTTTCTGTAAATTCATTTTTTTTCCCCACAAAGCTATTTTCACATGTAATTTGGGGTTTTTGGTAACTAAGAATGTGAAAAGCACTTAAAATCCACGCATTTAGTAAGGTTGTTTTGTTTCTCAATTAAGAGTGTTATTCATAAGTTTCAGCATTTTGGTATCTAGGAAATCTCTCCATATACACAAGTTTTTGCGTTGTTTGATTTGTGGTTCTTTTGAACTATAAAATACTCATTATACACTTTTCTTGCAATGTCCTCTTCTTTCCCAATATAGAGTGCTTTGCATCAATTTTCGCGTTTTTGTAGGTAAAAAGCTCAAAAACACTCAAGATATACCTTTTTGGTAACGTTTTTCTATTTCTTGATACTGGTTGGTTTGCATCCGTTTTAACGTTTTTCTACGTAAAACACTGAGAAGACACGTTTTCTGTAACTTTGTTTTGGATTCCCATATAGAGTCAGTTCCTTATTATTTATCTTCTCGGTGCCTAACATGCTAAAAAAAACACAAAACACAGATTTCTGGTAAGATCGTTTAATTTCCTCATAATGAAGGCTTTGCTGAAATTAACTTTTTTGATAATATTCTTTTATCACATAATTGCCCTGAATTTTCCCAGAATTTTGGCATCTCGGTACCTATGAAAATAAATAATAAAAAAAAAAAAATCATATTTATTTTACTTTTTTATTTTTTATTTTTTAAATAAAGAGTGTTATTTGAGGGTTTTAGCATTTTGGTACTAAAGGAATTTAAAAAAACACTCATAATACATGTTTCTCGTAATGTCCTTTCGTTTTCAAAATATAAGGTTCTTTGCATGTATTTAAGCGTTTTTATAAATAACATGATCAAAAACACTCAAAATAAATGTTTTTCTGTTTCTCCATAAAATGTATTTTGCATGCGTTTTAGCGTTTTGGTATATAAGGAGCTCAAAAACACTTAAAGCCATGTTCTTGGTAAAATTTGATTTTATTCCCATGTAATGTGATTGCCCTGGCTTTTAGTGCTTTATTTTCATAACACGCTCAAAAAAACACTAAAAAAACATGCAAAGCCTCCCATGTGAGGAAATTAAAGACCTTACCAGAAATCTTTCTTTTGAGTGTTTTTCAGCTTGTTAGGCACCAAAAAGATAAATAATAAGGAACTCACTCTATGTGGGTAAGAAAATTACTGAAAATGTGTCTTCTCAGTGTTTTACGTAGAAAAACGCTAAAATTGATGCAAACCAACCAATATCAAGAAGCAGAAAAACACTACCAAAAATGTTTATTTTGAGAGTTTTTGAGCTTGTTACCTACAAAAAAAAAAAAAACGCAAAAAATGATACAAAGCACTATATATTGGGAAACAAAGGGACATTGCGAGAAAAGTGTATAATGAATGTTTTATTGTTCAAAAAAACACAAGGCAAAAAACGCAAAAACTCGTGTATATGGAGAAGTTTCCTAGATACCAAAATGCTGAAACTCATGAATAACACTCTTAATTGAGAAATAGAACAACCTTACTAAATGCGTGTCAAAAACACTAAAAGGCAAGTTCTTCGTAAAAGTTGGTTTTATTCCCATGTAATGTGATTGCTCTGCTTTTTAGTGCTTTATTGCCTAACACGCTCAAAAACACTCAAAGACACTTCTGGTAATGTCATTTTTTTCCCATATAAAACTAGTTTCGCATGGAATTTGGGATTCTGGTAACTAAGAATGTAAAAAAACACTCAAAATACACGCATTCAGTAAGGTTGCTCTGTTTCTTGATTAAGAAAGTTATTCATGAGTTTCAGCATTTTGGTATCTTGGAAACTTCTCCACACATTGAGTTTTTGCGTTTTTTGCCTTGTGATTCTGGTGAAGCTATAAAACACTCATTATACACGTTTTTCGTTATGTCCTTTTTTTTTTTTTTCTAATATACAGTGCTTTCCATCCATTTTTGTGTTTTTTTTTATGTAACAAGATCAAAAACACTCAAAATCTACTTTTCTGGTAATATTATTTTAGTTTTTCATATTGGTTTGTTTGCATCCGTTTTAGTGTGTTTCTACGTAAATCTTTTATAAGACACGTTTTCAGTAATTTTGTTTTGGATTTCCATATAGAGTGACTTTCATATTATCTATCGTTTTGTACCTAACATGCGAAAAAACACTCAAAAGACAGGTTTCTTGTAAAGTCGTTAAATTTTCCCAAATAGTTGGCTTTGCATACACTTTATGGTTTGGTACATAACTCCGAAAAAAGGCAAAATTATCTTTTTCGATAATGTTCTTTTTTTCCACATAATTTCCCTGAATTTTGGCAGAATTTTGGCATCTTGGTACCTATGAACATCAATAACAAAAAAATAAAAATGCTATTTTTTTTCTCTATAAAGAGTGTTATTTGTAGGTTTTAACGTTTTGGTACTTAAGGAACTTAAAAACATTCATAGTACACATTTCTCGTAATGTCCTTTCGTTTCCCAAATATAGGGATCTTTGCATGTACTTAAGTGTTTTATAGGTAACATAATAAAAAACACTCAAAAACACTTGTTTTAAGGTAATGTTATGCTGCTTCTCCATAAAGGAGTGTTTTGCATGCGTTTTAGCGATTTGTTATGTAAGGAGCTGAAAAACACTTCAAGGCAAGTTCTTGGTAAATGTTGGTTTTATTCCAATGTAATATGATTGCCCTGCTTTTTAGTGCTTTATTGCCTAACACGCTCAAAAACACTCAAAAGACACTTCTGGTAATGTCAGTTTTTTTTCACACATAAAGCTAGTTTTGCATGCTATTTGGGGTTTTGCTAACTAAGAATGTGAAAAAACACATATGAAAAATACACGCATTTCGTAATGTTGTTCTGTTTCTCAATTAAGATTGTTATTCATGAGTTTCAGCATTTTGGTATCTAAGAAACTTCTTTATATACACGAGTTTTTGCGTTTTTTACCTTGTGGTTCTTGTGAACCACAGGTTCTTTTGCCGGAAAATAATAAGACACTCATTATACACGTTTCTCGTAATGTCCTTTTCTTTCCCAATAGGGAGTGCTTTGCATCCATTTTCGCATTTTTTGTAGGTAACAAGCTCAAAAACACTCAAAATATACCTTATTGGTAATGTTATTCTATTTCTTCATATTGGTTGGTTTGCATCCGTTTTAGCGTTTTTCTACGTAAAACAACGAAAAGACACGTTTTCAGTCATTTTGTTTTCGATTCCCAAAGAATATTACCAGAATTTTGGCATCTTAGTACCTATGAAGATGAATAAAAAAAAATATTTTATTTTATTTTTTTTCTCTATAAAGAGTGTTATTTGTGAGTTTTAGATTTTTTGGTACTTAAGGAGCTTAAAAACACTCATAATAGACGTTTCTCGTAATGTCCTTTCGTTTCCCAAACATAAGGTTCTTTGCATGTATTTAAGCGTTTTTATAAATAACATGATCAAAAACACTCAAAATACATGTTTTTGGTAATGTTTCTCCATAAATGTTGTTTTGCATGCGTTTTAGCGTTTTGGTATGTAAGGAGTTAAAAAAAACACTTAAAGGCAAGTTCTTCGTAAAAGTTGGTTTTATTCCCATGTAATGTGATTGTTCTGCTTTTTAGTGCTTTGTTGCATATCACGTTCAAAAACACTCAAAAGACACTTTTCTGGTAATGTCATTTTTTTTCCCACATGAAGCTAATTTCGCATGTAATTTGGCATTTTCGTAACTAAGAATGTGAAAAACACTCAAAATACACAATTTGGTAAGGTAGTTTTGTTTATCGATTAAAAGTGTTATTCATGCATTTCATCATTTTGGAATGTAAAAATTTCTCTATATACACGAGTTTCTGCGTTTATTGCCTTGTGGTTCTTTTAAAACTATAAAACACTCATTATACACCTTTCCCGTAATGTCCTTTTGTTTCCTAATATAGAGTGCTTTACATCCATTTTTGCATTTTTTGTAGGTAACAAGCTATCTTTTTGGTAATGTTATTCTATTTTTTTCATATAGGATGGTTTGCATCCGCTTTAGCGTTTTTCTACGTAAAACACTGAAAAGAAATGTTTCTGGTAAAGTTGTTTAACTTCCCTATATTGGTGGCTTTGCATGCACTTTAGGTTTTGGTACATAACAATAAGAAAAAAAAAGCTATAATTAACTTTCATAATAATGTTCTTTTTTCCACATAAATTCCCTGAATTTTGGCAGAATTTAGGCAATTTGGTACCTATGAAGATGAAAAAAAAATTCCCTTTTTTTTATTTTTTTATTTATTAATTTTTTTTCTAAAAAGTGTTATTTGTGGGTTTTAGTTTTTTGGTACTAAAGGAACTTAAAAAAACACTCATAATACACGTTTCTTGTAATGTCCTTTTGTTTCCCAAATATAAGGTTCTTTGCATGTATTTAAGCATTTTTATAGATAACATGATCAAAAACACTCAAAATACATGTATTTGGTAATATTATTCTGTTTCTCCATAAAATGTATTTTGCATGCGTTTTAGCGTTTTGGTATGTAAGGACCTCAAAAACACTAAAAGGCAAGTTCTTGGTAAAATTTGGTTTTATTCTCATGTAATGTGATTGCCCTGGCTTTTAGTGCTTTATTGCGTAACACGCTCAAAAGACAACTGAAAAGACATGCAAACCCTCCTATATGAGGAAATTAGGAACCTTACCAGAAATCTGTCTTTTGAGTGTTTTTCAGCAGGTTAGCCACCAAAAAAATAAATAATAAGGAACTCACTCTATGTGGGAATCCAAAACAAAATTACTGAAAACGTGTCTTCTCAGTGTTTTACGTAGAAAAACGCTAAAACTGATAAAAACCAACCAATATCAAGAAGCAGAAAAACATTACCAAAAATGTATATTTTGAGTGTTTTTGAGCTTGTTACCTACAAAAAAGCGCGAAAATGGATACAAAGCACTGTATATTGGGAAACAAAGGGACATTGCGAGAAAGGTGTATAATGAATGTTTTATAATTAAAAAAAAACACAAGGTAAAAAACGCAAAAACTCTTGTATATGGTGAAACTCATGAATAACACTCTTAATTGAGAAACAGAGCAACCTTACTAAATGCGTATCAAAAACACTAAAAGGCAAGTTTTTTCGTAAAAGTTGGTTTTATTCCTATGTAATTCCTATGTAATTCCTATGTAATTCCTTGCTTTTTAGTGCTTTATTGCCTAGCACGCTTAAAAACACTCAAAGGCACTTTTCTGGGAATGTCATTTTTTTTCCCACATAAAGCTAGTTTCGCATGGAATTTATTGTTTTGGTAACTAAGAATGTAAAAAAAAACACTCAAAATACACGAATTTTTTTCTGGTTGTTCTGTTTCTTGATTAAGAGTGTTATTCATGAGTTTCAGAATTTTCGTATCTTAGAAACTTCTCCATACAGTCGGGTTTTTGCGTTTTTTGCCTTGTGATTCTGGTGAAACTATAAAACACTCATTATACACGTTTCTCGTTATGTCCTTTTTTTCCTTATATAGAGTGCTTTGGATCCATTTTCGCGTTTTTTTTTATGTAAGAAGATCAAAAACACACAAAATATACTTTTTTGGTAATGTTATTCTATTTCTTCATATTGGTTGGTTTCCATCCGTTTTAACGTTTTTCTACGAAAATCTTTTAAAAGACACGTTTCCAGTAATTTTATTTTGGATTTCCATATAGAGTGACTTTCATAATATTTATAGTTTTGGTGCCTAACATACTTTTTGGTGCCTTTTGCTTCCCAATATAGAGTGCTTTCCATCCATTTTCGCGTTTTTTGTAGGTAACAATTTCAAAAACACTCAAAATATACCTTTTTGGTAATGTTATTCTATTTCTTGTTTTGGGTTGGTTTGCATCCGCTTTAGCGTTTTCTACATAAAACACCGAAAAGACACGTTTTCAGTAATTTTGTTTTGGATTCCCATATAGATTGACTTCCTTGGGTTTTATCGTGTTGGTTCCTAACATGCTGAAAAACACTCATAAAGCAGTTTTCTGGCAAAGACGTTTAATTTCCCCATATAGGTGCCTTTGCATGCACTTTAGGAGTTTGGTACATAACAGTCCGAAAAAAAAAGCTAAATTTAACTTTTTTGATAATATTCTTATTTCATATAATTTCCTAATCTTTGTCCGAATTTTGGCACCTCGTTACCTGTGAAGATAAATAAGAATGAAAAAAAATAGTATTTTTTTATTTATTTATTTTTTCTCAATAAAGAGTGTAGTTTGTGGCTTTTAGCTTTTTCGTAGTTAATGAACTTAAAAACACTCATAATACACGTTTCTCGTAATGTCCTTTCGTTTCCCAAAAATAGGGTTCTTTGCATGTATTTAAGCGTTTTTATTGGTAACATGATCAAAAACACTCAAAATATATGTTTTTTGTAATGTTATTCTGTTTCACCATAAAGTGTATTTTGCATGCATTTTAGTGTTTTGGTATATAAGGAGCTCAAATACACTTAAAGGCAAGTTCTTGTTAAAATTTTTTTTTTTTTCAATGTAATGTGATTGCCCTGCTTTTTAGTGCTTTATTGCCTAACACGCTTTGGTAGTTTTTAAATTTATAATGTACCAAAACGATAAAACATGCAAAACTCCTTTCTTGCAGAAATATAAAAACATTACCAAAAACGAGCATTTTGGGCAATTTTTCAGCTTGTTTTGTACAAAAGCGTCAAAATGCATACAAAGTACCCTATATAAGAAAACGAAAAGACATTAAGAGAAACCAGCATTATGAGTTTTTTTTTTTTTAGCTTATTAGGTACCGAAACGATAAAACGCACAATTTGTCTTCTGTATGGAGAAAAAGTGCATTTTAAGTGTATTTAGCTTTGTTAGGTATCAAAACGCCAAAATGCATGCAAAGCACCCGATATGGGGAAAATAAACGACATTTCCAGAAATATGTCTTTTGAGAGTTTATGAGTGTGTTAGGCACAAAAAGCTCTTAAAAAGCATGGAAAGTGTCGTAAATGCGAAAACATTAAGTGTTTTGAGGTACTTACATACCAAACCACTAAAACGGTTGCAAAACACTCTTTATGGAGAAACTCAACAGCTTTACCAAAAACATGCATTTTGAGAGATTTTGCGCCTGTTACGTACAAAAACGATAAAATACATGCAAATAACCCTAAAATGGGAAAAGAAAACATTAAAAGAAACGTATATTTTGAGTGGTATTGAGCTTCATAGGTACCAGAACACTAAAACGTATGAATAATACTCTATATGGAGAAACGGAACAAGTTTAACCAACCCTTGTGTTTTAAGGCTTTTTTCACGTTATTAGGTACCGCAACGCGAAAATGCATGCAAAGCATACTATATGGGGAAAGGAAACATTTCCAGAAACATGTCCTTTCACTGTTTATGAGCATGTTAGGTGCCAAGAAGCTAAAAACCAAGGAAAGCACCATAGAGGAGAAAACAAAATATTACAAAAACTTTTAATTTCAGTGCTTATGAGTTACTTACATACAAAAACGCTTAAATGCATCCAAAACGCCTTGGAAAAACTGAATAACATTACCAAAAAAGCGTGTATTTTCAGTGTTTTGAGCTTGTTACGCAAAAAAAAAGTAACCAATGACATTATGAGAAACTTATATAAAGAGCGTTTTTGAGCTTCTCAGGTACCAAAACGCGAAAATGCATAAATAATACTCTCTTTAGAGAAACTCAAGAATATTAGATACCAAAACGCTAAAAACCAACGAAAGCTCCCTATTTGGAAAAGCAAAACATTACCAAAAGCGTGTCTTTTGAGAGTTTTTACAGCTACGTACGTACCAAAACGCTAAAATGCATGCAAAGCACATTTTATGAAGAAACAGAATAACATTACCAGAAATATGCATTTTGAGTTTTTTTTATCTTACGTATAAAAAAAGCAAAAATGCATGCAAAGTAACCTAAATGGCGATACGAAAAGATATAAAAAGACACTTCATTTATCAGTGTTTTTGATATTCTTAGGTAACAAAATGCACAAACGCATGTATAACATTATATATGAAGAAACAGAACATTACAGAAAACGAATATTTTGAGTGTTTTTTCACATTGTTACGTAACAAAAACGCCAAAATGCATGGAAATCACCCAATATGGATAAAATATAGGACATTACGAGAAAGATGCCTTTACTGTTTTTGAGCGTCTTAGGTACCAAACGCAAAAACTATTTAGTACCACTGTATATGGAGAAACAGAACATTACCAAAAACGTTTATTTTGTGTTTTTCACAATTTTATGTACCAAAACGTCAAAATGACTCCAGAGCACCATCTATGAGGATATGAAACGATATTTCCAGAAACATGTCTTTTGAGTGTCGAGTGTTGTTGTTAGGTACCAAAGTTATATAAAACATGGAAAGCTACCTATATGAAAGAACAAGTCAACCAAAAATTTATTTTTTGGGTATTTTCAGCTACTTACGTACCATAACGCTGATGCTGTATGCAAAACACCCTTTATTACAATTTTTTTTCTTTTTAAATATAAAAAGAAACATAAATGCATGCAAAATACTTTGCATAAGGAAACGAAAAGACATTAGAAGAAACTTTTATAATATTTTTTTTATTTTTTATTTCTTAGGTACCAAGACCTATTTGACGCATTGAAGAACATTCTATATGGATAAGAGAACAAGATTACCAAAAATGTGCTTTTTGTGTGTTTTTTCACATTGTTAGGTACGAAAACACTCTATAAAGAGTGTCATTTGTGGGTTTTAGCTTTCTCATACTTAACGAACTTAAAAAAAACTCATAATACACGTTTCTCGTAACGTTCTTTCATTTTCGAAATATAGGGTTCTATCCATGTATTTTAGCTTTTTTTTATAGTTAACATGATGAAAAACACTCAAAATACATGTTTTTTGGTAATATTATTCTGTTTCTCCGTAAAGGGTGTTTTGCATGCGTTTTAGCGTTTTGGTATGTAAGCTCAAAAACACAAGTTCTTGGTAAAAGTTCGTTTTATTACCATTTAATGTGATTCCCGTGCTTTTTACTGCTTTATTGCTTATCACGCTCAAAAACTTTTTGGTAATGTCATTTTTTTCCCACATAAAGCTAGTTTCGCATGCAATTTGGGGTTTTTGTAACTAAGAATGTGAAAAGCACTCAAAATACACGCATTTGGTAAAGCTGTTCTGTATTCTTAATTAAGAGTTTTATTCCTGAGTTTCAGCATTTTGGTATCTAAGAAAATTCTTTATATACACGAGTTTTTGCGTTTTTTGCCTTGTGGTTCTTGTGAAACTATAAAACACTCATTATACACATTTCACGTAATGTCCTTTTGTATCCAAATATAGAGTGCTTTCCATCCATTTTCGCATTTTTTTTAAGGTAATAAGCTCAAAAACATTAAAAATATACCTTTTTGGTAATATTATTCTATTTCTTCATATTCGCTGGTTTGCATCCTGTTTAGCGTTTTTCTACGTAAACGTAGAAAGACGTAAAACGTAAAAAGACACTTTTTTTCAGCAATTTTGTGATCGATTCCCATTTTCAGTGACTTCCATATTATTTATCGTTTTGGTGCCTAACATACTAAAAAACACTCGAAAGACAGGTTTCTGGTAAAATCGTTTAATTTCCCAATATAGGAGGCTTTGGATGCACTTTAAGGTTTGGTACATAACAGTCTGAAAAAAAGATAAAATTAACTTTTTTTCATAATGTTCTTTTTTCACGTAATTTCCCTGAATTTTTCCAGAAATTTGGCATCTCGGTACCTATTAAGATGAATAACAAAAAAAAAAAAAAATTCCTATTTCTTTTATTTATTTATTTATTTCTCTATAAAGAGTGTTATTTGTGGGTTTTAGCTTTTTGGTACTTGAGGAACTTAAAAACAATCATTATACACGTTTCTCGAAATGTTATTTCTTTTCTCAAACATAAGGTTCTTTGCATGTACTTAAGCGCTTTTATAGGTAACATGATCAAAAACACTCAAAATACATGTTTTTTGTAATGTTATGATGTTTCTCCATATTGGGTGTTTTGCATACTTTTTTTTAGCGTTTTGGTATATAAGGAGCTCAAAAACACTTAAAGGCAAGTTCTTGCTAAAAGTTTATTTTATTCCTATGTAATGTGATTACCCTGCTTTTTATTGTTTTATTGCCTATCATGCTAAAAAAAAAAAAAAACACTTAAAAGACACTTTTCTGGTTTGTCATTTTTTTCCCACATAAAGCTACTTTCACATGCAATTTGGGGTTTTGGTAACTAAGAATGTGAAAAACATTCAAAATACACGCATTTGGTAAGGTTGTTCTGTTTCTCAATTAAGAGTGTTATTCAGGAGTTTCAGCATTTTGGTATCTAAGAAACTTTTCTATATATACGAGTTTTTTACGTTTTTTGCCTTGTGGTTCTTCAGAATATATAAAACACTCATTACACACATTTCTCGTAATGTCCTTTTGTTAACGAATATAGAGAGCTTTGCATCCATTTTCGCGTTTTTTGTAAGTAAAGAGCTCAAAAACACTCAAAATGTACCTTTTTGGTAATGTTATTCTATTTCTTCATATTGCTTGGTTTGCATCCGTTTTAGCGGTTTTCTACGTAAAACACGGAAAAGACACGTTTTCAGTAATTTTGTTTTGGATTCCCACATAGAATGACTTCCATATTATTTATTGTTTTGGTCACTAACATGCTGAAAAACACTCACAACACAGGTATCTCATAAAGTCGTTTAATTTCCTCATATAGTTAGCTTTGTATGTACTTTGGGGTTTGGTACATAAGAGTCCGAAAAAAAAGCTGAAATTAACTTTTTTGATAATGTTCTTTTTTCACATAATTTCCCTGAATTTTGCCAGAATTGTAGCATCTCGGTACCTATGAAGAAGAATAACAAAAAAAAACAAAAACCTATTTTTTTATTAATTTTTTTTTCTTTCTCTATAAAGAGGTTTTAGCACGAGTTTTTTTGCGTTTTTTGCCTTGTGGTTCTTTTGAACTATAAAACATTCATTGTGCCATTTTCTCGCAATGTCCCTTTCTTTCCCAATATACAGTGCTCTGCATCAATTTTCGCGTTTTTTTGTAGGTAACAAGCACAAAAACACTCAAAATATACCTTTTTGGTAATGTTTTTCTGCTTCTTGAAGTTGGTTGGTTTGCATCCGTTTTAGCGTTTTTCTACGTAAAACACTGAGAAGATACGTTTTCAGTAATTTTGTTTTGGTTTGCCATATAGAGTGAGTTCCTTATTATTTATCGTTTTGGTGCCTAACATCCTGAAAACACTCAAAACACAGATTTCTGGTAAGGTCGTTTGATTTCTTCATATGGGAGGCTTTGCATGCACTTTAGTGGTAACAAAAAAAAAAAAATATTTTCTTTTCTTTTATTTATTTATTTATTTATTTTTTATTTTTTTTTCTTCATAAAAAGTGTTATTTATGGGTTTTAGCTTTTTGGTATTTAAGTAACTTAAAAACATTTATAATACATGTTTCTCGTAATGTCCTTTCGTTTCCCAAACATAGGATTCTTTGCATGTATTTAAGCGTTTTTATAGGTAACATGATCAAAAACACTCAAGATACATGTTTTTTGTAATGTTTTTGTTTTTCTCCATAAAGGATTTTTGCATTCGTTTTAGCGTTTTGGTATGTAATGAGCTCAAAAATATTTAACGGCAAGTTCTTGGTAAAATTTTTTTTTATTCACATGTAATGTGATTGCCCTTTTTTTAAGTACTTTATTGCCTAACACGCTCATAAACACTGAAAAAAAACATTTCTTTCAATATAATTTTTTCCACACATATACCTAGTTTCGCATGCAATTTCGTGTTTTGGTGACAAAGAATGTGAAAAACACTCAAAATACACGTATTTGGTAAGGTTGTTCTGTATCTCAATCAAGAGTGTTATTCATGAGTTTCAGCATTTTGGTATCTAAGAAACTTTTGCCTTGTGGATGTTGTGAAACTATAAAACACTCATTATACAGGTTTCTCGTAATGTCCTTTTGTTTCCCAATATAGAGTGCTTTGCATCCATTTTCGCGTTTTTTGTAGGTAACAGGCTCAAAAACACTCAAAATATACCTTTTTGGCAATGTTATTCTATTTCTTCATACTGGTTTGTTTGCATCCGTTTTAGCGTGTTTCTACGTAAAACGCTGAAAAGACAAGTGTTAAGTGATTTTGTTTTGGATTCCCATATAGAGTGACTTCCATATTATTTATTGTTTTGGTGCCTAACATGCTGAAAAACACTCAAAAGACAGGTTTCTGGTAAAGTCGTTTAATTTCCTATATAGGTGGCTTTGCATGCAATTTAGGTTTTGGTACATAACTGTCCGAAAAAAAAGCTAAAATTAACTTTTTTTTTATAATGTTCTTTTTTCCATATAATTTCCCTGAATTTTGCCAGAATTTTGGTATCTCGGTACCTATGAAGAAGTATAACAAAAAAAAAGGAAAATTCTTTTTTTTCTCTATTAAGAGTGTTATTTGTGGATTTTAGCTTTTTGGTGCTTAAGAAATTTAATAATATTCATAATAAACGTTTCACGTAATGTCCTTTCGTTTCCCAAACATAGGGTTCTTTCCATGTATTTAAGCGTTTTTATAGGTAACATGATCAAAAACACTCAAAATACATGTTTTTGGTAATGTTATTCTGTTTCTTCATAAAGGGTGTTTTGCATGCGTTTTAGTGTGTTGGTATGTTAGGAGCTCAAAAACACTTAAAGGCAAGTTCTTGGTAAAAGTTGGTTTTATTCCCATGTAATGTGATTGCCTTGCTTTTTAGTGCTTTATTGCCTAACACGCTCAAAAACACTGAAAAGACATTTTTCTGGAAATGTCTTTTTTTTTTTCTTTCCACATAAAGCTAGTTTCGTATGCAATTTGGGGTTTTGGTAACCAAGATTGTGAAAACAATCAAAATACACGCATTTAGTAAGGTTGTTCTGTTTCTCAATTAACAGTGTTATTCATGAATTTCAGGGTTTTGGTATCTAAGAATCTCAAAAACACTTATAATGCACGTTTTTCGTAATGTCCCTTTTTTTTCCTCATTTAGGGTGCTTTGCATGCACCCTAAATTTACTAACAACACTACTAATTCCACTATCCAAGTCATTGACATATATTACAAACAACATCGGCCCTAATACTAATAATCCCTTTGACACCCCACTAATTACTTGGATTTAGAGCCGTTTATTACAACACTCTGTCGCCTGCCGCTTTCCCATGACGTTATCCAGATTACTTATAACCTTTTTCCAATTCTTAAATACTGTGGAATATATTTCATCTGGTCCTGGTGACTTGAACTTTTCAGCTTATCTATCTCCTGTTCCACTATCTGTTTAGTTATGGTAATATCTGTCAGCTTCTCATTTTCTTCTACTCTAAATATCTTGTCACTATTCGGCAAATCCTGCATGTTTTCCTGGGCAAAGACAGTTAAAAAATACTCGTTCACAATTTTACTAATCTCCTCCCAACAACTAAGCAGGTCCCATTCTGCTGTCTTTAAAGAACTATTGTTTCTCTATTCTTCGTCTTATATGCCTGATAAAATCCCTTGGGGTCCATCTTCGCTTGGCTGGCTACCTTTAATTCATAACTATTTTCAGCTTTCCTTGTTAAACTCCTGACTTTTCTAATTCATTATATTATGGCCTTAAAACCACTTTCCCTGTCTTTAATCTCATATATACTTCTCTTTCGCCCTATGTAATGTTTTAACCTCTTTCATCCATTTATGATCATTTTTTCTGCGATCTTATTCTTGTGTAAGGGATATACCCTAACTGTCCTGAATGTAATTTATCAACGAAATATTTATTTCGCTTCTCTATAAAGGGTGTTTTGCTTGAGTTTTAGCGTTTCTGTACATAAGAACCTTTAAAACACGTTTTTAGTAATGTTATTTTGTGTTCCTTTATGGAGCGCTTTCCATGCTTTTTAGCGTTCTGGTGTCTAACACGTTGAAAAACACTCAAAAGACACGTTGATGAAAATGTCGTTTCGATTCCCGATAAAGGGGGCTTCCAATACATTTTGTCTTTTGGTACTTAACAATATGAAAACAAAAGTTTAAGTAAAAGTTTTCGGTTGAGTTATTTTTTCATATAAAGTTCTAATCATGTGTTTTTGAGTCTGGGTACCTAAAAAGCTCAAAATCTCTCATAATACACTTTTCTCGTAATGTCCTTTCTTTTCTCCATGAAGGATGCTTTACGTGTAATTTGGCACTTTTATACTTAACAAGCACAAAAACAATCAAAATACAAGTTTTTGGTAATGCTAATTTGTTTCTCCGTAAAGGTTGTTTTGCATGCTTTTCTGCGATATCGGATGTAAGAAGGTGAAAAACACTCTAAAGATACTTTCTTGGTAATGTTATTTTATATTGCCAAATAGGGTGCTTTCAATGTTTTTTAGCATTTTGATTCTTAACACTCAAGTAAACACTCAAAAGATACGTTTCCTGTAATATCGTTTTGTTTCTTCATATAGGGATCTGCATGCATTATGATGTTTTGCTACATAATGTGAAAAACGCTCAAAATAAAGATTTTAGGTAATGTTGTTCTTTTTCTCTATATAGGGTGCTATTCATCCTTTTTAGCGTTTTGGTACTTAGGAAGCTTACTTAGGAAGCTCAGAAACACAAATAAAACTTGTTTCTCCAAACCTCTTTCCATTTCCCCATAAAGATTGCTTTGTATGTATTTTGACGTTTTGGTACATAAAAAGGAAAAAATAAAACACAAAAACACGTTTTTGGTGATGTTCTGTTTCTCTATTAAGAGATATAGAATATATTTAATTTTCATTCAGGCGGTTTAGTGTTTGGTACCTAAGAGACTCAAAACTCTGATAATACACGTTTCTCGTAATGTCCTATCGTTTCCTCATACAGGGTGCTTTAAATGCATTTTTAAGATGATGTACGTAACAGACTCAAAAAGACTCAAAATACACGTTTTTGGTAAGGTTTTTTTTCTGTTTGGTAAGATTATTCGTGTTTGTTGCACGCGTTTTAGCGTTTTGGAACGTAAAAAGTTTAAAACACTTAAAAGACATGCTTATTATTTTGCATTTCTATATAAGGTGCTTTCCATGCTATTTAGTGTTTTCGTGCCTAACACGCGGAAAAACACATAAAAACACATTTGTTATATTGTTGTTTAATTTTCTCGTATAGCGAGCAAGCATTATGGTGTTTTGCTACCTGACAATGTGAAAACATTCAAATTACACGATTTCGGTAATGTTTTTTTCTTTCTCCATTTTTGCGTTTTGGTACCTGAGAAGCTAAAAAAAAAAATAAAACTCATAATACACGTTTTTTTGTCATGTCCTTTCGTTTCCTCATATACGCTGTTTTTGGTGCTTTGGTACCTAACAGGGTGTTTGCACGTATTTTGACATTTAAGTTCGTAAGAACCTAAAAAAACACTCTAAAGACACGTTTTAGTAAAGTTCTCTTGTATTCTCCTATGGGGTGATTTCGTTGCTTCTTACTGATTTGGTGCCTAACACGCCCAAAAAATAACAAAAGACAAGTTTGTAGTGATTTCGTTTCGTTTCTTCATATAGGTTGCTTTACATGGATGTTGGCGTTCTGGTAATTATCAATGTAAAAAAATACCCGTTTTTGGTAAGTTTGTTCTTTTTCTTCAGAGCACTATTGAAGTACTGATTTGGTACTTAAGAAAGTAATAAAAAAAAAAATAAAAAAAAAACGTTTCTCGTAATGTCCTTTTTATTTCCATATGCAGGGTGATTTGTTTGATGACAGGCGATTTTGTACATAATAAGCTCAAAAAAAAAAAAACACAAAATACACGTTTTTGGTTAATGTATTCTGTTTCTCTATATATGGTATTTTCATACGTTTTTAAAGTCGTTTCATATATCTATATATGGGTCTTTGCATGAATTTTGGCTTTTTGGTAACTAACAATGTCGTAACACTCAAAATGCACGTTTTTTTTTTTTTTTGGCAGTATTGTTCTGTTTCTCCATATAGAGTGTTTTCATGCGTTTTACCCTTTTGATACTAAGAAAATCAAAAACACTCATAATACACGTTTCTCGTTATGTCTTTTAATTTTTCCCATATAGGGTATTTCCGACTCATTTAGGCGTCTTTTTACGTAACAATCTTACAAAAGACTCAAAATACTTGTTTTGTATGCGTTTTAGCGTTTCCGTATGTAAGGAGCTTAAAAACACTTAAAGGCAAGTTATTGGTAAAAGATGGTTTTATTCCCATGTAATGTGATTGCCCTGCTTTTTAGTGCTTTATTGTCTAACACGCTCAAAAAAACCTCAAAAGACACTTTTCTGGTGATATTTTTTTTTTTCATACATAAAGCTAGTTTCGCATGCAATTTGGGGTTTTGGTAAGTAAGAATGTTAAAAAGATTAAAAATACACCCATTTGGTAAAGTTGTTGTTTCTCAATTGAGTGTTATTCATGAATTTCAGCATTTTGGTATAAAAGAAACATCTCCATATACACGAGTTTTTGCGTGTTTTGCCTTGTGGTTCTTGTGAAACTATAAAACACTCATTATATACGTTTCTCGTAATGTCCTTTTCTTTCCCAATATAGAGTGCTTTGCAACTATTTTCGCGTTTTCTGTAGGTAACAAGCTCAAAAACACTCAAAATATAACCTTTTAGTAATATTATTCTATTTCTTCATATTGGTTGGTTTGCATCCGTTTTAATGTTTTTCTACGTAAAACACTAAAAAGACACGTTTTCAGTAATTTTGTTTTGGATTCCCATATAGAGTGACTTCCATATTATTTATCGTTTTGGTGCCTAACTTGCTGAAAAAACACTGAAAAGACAGGTATCTGGTAAAGTCGTTTAATTTCCCCATATAGGTGGCTTTGCATACACTTTACGGTTTGGTACATAACAGTCCGAAAAAAAAAAGGATCTAAAATTAACTTTTTTCATAATATTATTTTTTTCACATAATTTCCCTGAATTTTGCCAGAATTTTGGCATCTCGGTACCTATGAAGATAAATAACAAAAAAAAATATCCTAGTTTTTATTTATTTATTTATTTTCTCTATAAAGAGTATTATTTGTGGGTTTTAACTCTTTTCGTACTTATGGAACTTGAAAACACTCATAATATACGTTTCTCGTAATGTCCTTTCGTTTCCCAAACATAGATTTCTTTGCATGTATTTAAGCGTTTTTATACGTAACAGATCAAAAACACTGAAAATTAATGTTTTTCGTAAGGTTATTTTGTTTCTCCATAAAGGGTGTTTTGCATGCATTTTAGTGTTTTGGTATGTAAGGAGCTGAAAAACACTTAAAGACAAGTTCTTGGTAAATGTTGGTTTTATTCCGATGTAATATCATTGCCCTGCTTTTTTGTGCTTTATTTCCTAACACGCTCAAAAACACTCAAAAGACACTTTTTTTTCTGGTAATGTCATTTATTTCCCACATAAAGCTAGTTTCGCATGTAATTTCGGGTTTTGGTAACTAAGAATGTGAAAAAAAACTCAAAATACACGCATTTGGTAAGGTTGTTCTGTTTCTCAATTAAAAGTGTTATTCATGAATTTCAGCGTTTTGGTAGCTAAGAAACATCTCCATATACACGAGTTTTTGCTTGTTTCTTCCTTGTGGTTCTTGTGAAACTATAAAACACATTATAAACGTTTCTCGTAATGTCCTTTTGTTTCCCAATATAGAGAGATTTGCATCCATTTTCGCTCAATAACAAAAAATAATACCTTTTTTGGTAATATTATTCTATTTCATGATATTGGTTGATTTGCATTCGTTTTAGCGTTTTTCTACATAAAACACTGAAAAGACACGTTTTCAGTAATTTTGCTTTGGATTTCCATACAGAGCGACTTCCATATTATTTATTGTTTTGGTGCCTAACATACTGAAAAACAGGCAAAAGACAGGTTTCAGGTAAAGTCGTTTAATTTCCCCATATAGGTAGCTTTGCATACACTTTAGGGTTTGGTACATAACAGTCAGAAAAAAAGCTAAAATTAACCTTTTTCATAATATTCTTTTTTCACGTAATTTTCCTGAATATCTACATGCAGTTTAGGGTTTGGTACATAACAGTTTGAAAATAAAAGCTAAAATTAAATTTTTTGATTTTTTTTTCACATAAATTCCCTGAATTTTGCCAGAATTTTGGCGTCTCGGTACCTATGAAGATTAATAAAAAAAAATGCTATTTTTTCATTTATTTATTTATTTTTGGTACTTAAGGAACGTATGAAAACTCATAATACTCGTTTCTCGTAATGTCCTTTTTTTTCTTAAAGATAAGGTTCTTTGCATGTATTTAAGCGTTTTTATAGGTAACATGATCAAAAACACTCAAAATATACCTTTTTCGTAATGTTATTC
Source organism: Scylla paramamosain (assembly GCF_035594125.1). Classification (NCBI taxonomy): domain Eukaryota; kingdom Metazoa; phylum Arthropoda; class Malacostraca; order Decapoda; family Portunidae; genus Scylla; species Scylla paramamosain. The sequence continues at coordinate 20,192,242 of NC_087155.1, read as the reverse complement.
TATTTCTTCATATTGGTTGGTTTCCATCCGTTTTAGCGTTTTTCTACGTAAAACACAGAAAAGACACGTTTTCAGTAATTTTGTTTTGGATTCCCATATAGAGTGACTTCCATGTTATTTATCGTTTTGGTGCCTAACATGCTGAAAAAAAACAATCAAAAGACGGGTTTCTTGTAAAGTCGTTTAATTTCCCCATATAGGTAGCTTTGCATACACTTTAGGGTTTGGTACATAACAGTCAGAAAAAAAGCTAAAATTAACCTCTTTCATAATATTTTTTTTCACGTAATTTTCCTGAATTTTGCCAGAATTTTGGCTTCTTGGTACCTATGAAGATCAATAAAAAAAATGCTATTTTTTTTTTTTTCTATAAAGACTGTTATTTGTGGGCGTTTAGCTTTTTGGTACTTAGGGAACTTCTAAACACTCAAAATACACATTCCTCGCAATGTCTTTTCATTCCCAAACATAGGGTTCTTTGCATGTATTTAGGCGTTTTTATTGGTAACAAGCCCAAAAACACTCAAAATACATGTTTTTGAGAATGTTATTCTGTTTTTCCATAAAGGGTGTTTTGCATGGGTTTTAGCGTTTTGGTATGTAAGGAGCTCAAAAAAACTTAAAGGCAAGTTCTTGGTAAAAGTTGGTTATATTCCCATGTAATGTGATTGACCTGCTTTTTAGTGCTTTATTACCTATCACGCTGAAAATCACTAAAAAGACACTTTTCTAGTAATTTTTTTTCCACAGTTTCGCATGTAATTTGGGGTTGGACCACTAAGAATGTGAAAAAATAACTCAAAATACACTCATTTCCTAAGATTGTTCTGTTTCTCAATTAAGAGTATTATTCATGAGTTTCAGCATTTCGGTATCTAAGAAACTTCTCCATATATACGAGTTTTTGCGTTTTTTGCCTTATGGTTCTTCAAAACTATTAAAACATTCATTATACAATTTTCTTGTAATATCCTTTTTTTTTCTTTGTAATATCCTTTCATTTTTACGTTTTTTGTAGGTAACAAGCTCAAAAACACTCAACTTTTTTGTAATGTTATTCTATTTCTTCATATTGGTTGGTTTGCATCCGTTTTTAGGGTTCTACGCTAAAACTGAAAAGACACGTTTTCAGTAATATTGTTGAAATAGCTGAAAACAAAGACACGTTTCTTGTAAAGTCGTGTAATTTCCCCATATAGGTTGCTTTGCATGCACTTCCATGTTTCGTACATAACTCCGGAAAAAGCTTAAATTATTTTTTTTTTCACATTTTTTCCCTGAATTTTCTCAGAATTTTGGCATCTCGGTACCTATGAAGATGAATAACAAAAAAAAAAATATATTTTTTTATTTTTTATTTTTTTTCTCTATAAAGAGTGTTATTTGTGGGTTTTAGATTTTTGGTACTTAAGGAACTTAAACATACTCATAATACACGATTTTCGTAATGTCCTTTCGTTTCACAAATATAGCGTTCTTTGCATGTATTTAAGCGATTTTATAGGCAACATGATCAAAAATACTCAAAATACATGTTTATGGTAATGTTATTCTGTTTCTCCATGAAGGTTGTTTTGCATGTGTTTAGCGGTTTGGTATGTAAGGAGTTAAAAAACACTTAAAGGAAAGTTCTTCGTAAAATTTGGTTTTATTCCAATGTAATGTGATTGTTCTGCTTTTTAGTGTTTTGTTGCATATAACGCTCAAAAACACTGAAAAGACACTTTTCTGGTAATGTCATTTTTTTCCCACATAAAACTAGTTTCGCATATAATTTGGGATTTTCGTAACTAAGAATGTGAAAAACACTCAAAATACACACATTTGGTAAGGTAGTTCTGTTTTTCAATTAAAAGTGTTATTCATGAGTTTTAGCGTTTTGGTATGTAAGAAACTTCTCTATATACACGAATTTTTGCGTTTTTTGCCTTGTGGTTCTTGTGAAACTATAAAACACTCATTATACACGTTTCTCGTAACGTCTTTTGCTTCCCTATATAGAGTGCTTACCATCCATTTGCGCGTTTTTTGTAGGTAAAAAGCTCAAAAACACTTTTTGGTAATGTTATTCTATTTCTTCATATTTGTTGGTTTGCATCCGTTTTAGTGTTTTTCTACGTAAAACACTGAAAAGACACGTTTTCAGTAATTTTGTTTTGGATTCACATATTGACTGACTTCTATATTATTTATCGTTTTGGTGCCTAACATGCAGGAAAACACTGAAAATACAGGTTTCTGGTAAAGTTGTTTAACTTCCTTATATAGGTGGTATGTACTTTAGAGTTTGGAACATAAAAATCCGAAAAAGAGCTATAATTAACTTTTTTGATAATGTAAGAAAATAAAAAAATGGGATTTTTTTTTTGTTATTCATCTTCATAGGTACCGAGATGCCAAAATCCTTGAAAAATTCAGGGCTATTATATGATTAAAGAAAATTATTAAAAACGTTAATTTTATTTTATTTTTTTTTTTCGGACTGTTATGTACCAAACCCTAAAGAGGAAATTAAACGACCTCAACAGAAATCTGTTTTTTTGAGTGTTTTTCAGCATATAAAACGATAAATAGCACCAAAACGATAAATAATAAGGATCTCACTCTATATGTGAATCCAAAACAAAATTGCTGAAAACGTGTTTTTTTTTTTGTTTTACGTAGAAAAACGCTAAAACGGATGCAAACCAACCAATATCAAGAAATAAAAAACATTACCAAAAAGGTATATTTTGAATGTTTTTGAGCTTGTTACCAACAAAAAACGCGAAAATTGATGCAAAGCACTCTATATTAGAAAACAAAAGGACTTAGCAAGAAAAGTGTATAATGAGATTTTTTATAGTTCAAAAGAACCAAAAGGCAAAAAACACAAAATCTCGTGTATATGGAGAAGGTTCCTAGATACCAAAATGCTGAAACTCATGAATAACACTCTTAATTGAGAAACAGAACAACCCTACTAAATGCGTGTATTTTGAGTGCTTTTCACATTCTTAGTTACCAAAACCCCAAATTGCATGCGAAACAACCTTTATGTGAGAAAAAAATGACATTACCAAAAAAGTGTCTTTTAAGTGTTTTTGAGAGTGATAGGCGATAAAGCACTAAAAAGCAGGGTAATCATATTACATTGGAATAACACCAATTTATACCAAAAACTTGCTTTAAAAGTTTTTGAGCTCCTTATATCCCAAACCGCTAAAACGCATGCAAAACAAACTTAATGGAGAAACAGAATAACATTACGAAAAATATGTATTTTGAGTGTTTTTGATCATGTTACCTATAAAAACGCTTAAATACATGCAAAGAACCTTATGTTTGGGAAACATTACGAGACATTACAGGACATTACGAGAAATATGTATTATGAGTATTTTTTAGTTCCTTAAGTACCGAAAAGCTAAAAGCCACAAATAACACTCTTTATTTACAAAAAATAAATAAATAAAAAATAAAAAAATAGGATTTTTTTTTTTTTTTTTTTTGTTATTCATCTTCATAGGTACCGAGATGCCAAAATTCTGGGAAAATTCCGGGCTATTATATGATAAAAGAAAATTATAAAAAAAGTTTTTTTTTTGCTTTTTTTTCGGACTGTTATATACCAAACCCTAAAGTGCATGCAAAGTCTTTTATATGAGGAAATTAAACGACTTTACCAGAAATCTGTCTTTTGAGTGTTTTTCAGCATGTTAGGCACCAAAATGATAAATAATAAGGAACTCACTTTATATGGGAATCCAAAACAAAATTACTGAAAACGTGTCTTCCCAATGTTTTACGTAGAAAAACGTTAAAATGGATGCAAACCAACCAATATCAAGAAATAGAAAAAAACATTACCAAAAAGGTATATTTTGAGTTTTTTTGAGCTTGTTACCTACAAAAAAAACGCTAAAATTGATACAAAGGACTCTATTTTGGGAAACAAAGGGACATTGCGAGAAAAGTGTATAATGAGTGTATTATAGTTCAAAAGAACAACAAGGCAAAAAACGCAAAAACTCGTGTATATGGAGAAGTTTCCTAGATACCAAAATGCTGAAACTCATGTATAACACTCTTAATTGAGAAACAGAACAACTTTACTAAATGCGTGTATTTTGAGTGCTTTTCACATTCTTAGTTACCAAAATCCCAAATTGCATGCGAAACCAGATTTATGTGGAAAAAAAATGACATTACCAGAAAAGTGTCTTTTGAGTGTTTTTGAGCGAGATAGGCAATAAAGCACTAAAAAGCATGGGAATCACTCTACATGGCAATAAAATAATTTTTTACCAAGAACTTGCCTTTAAGTGTTTTGAGCTCCTTATATACCAAAACGCTAAAACGCCTGCAAAACACACTTAATGGAGAAAGAGAATAGCATTACCAAAAACATATATTTTGAGTGTTTTTGATCATGTTACCAATAAAAACGCTTAAATACATGCAAAGAACCCTATTTTTGGGAAACGAAAGGATATTACGAGAAACGTGTATTATGAGTGTTTTTAAGATCACTATTTACCAAAAAGCTAAAAGCCACAAATAACACTTTTTATTGAGAAAAAAAACAAAAAATAAATAAATACGATATTTTTTTCTTTCTTTTTTCATCTTCACAGGTACCTAGATGCCAGAATTTGGACAAAATTCAGGAAATTATGAGTCAATTATCAAAAAAGTTAATTTTAGCTTTTTTTCGTACTGTTATGTACCAAACACTAAAGTGCATGCAAAGCCACTTATATGGGGAAATCAAACGTCTTTGCCAGAAAACTGTCTTATGAGTGTTTTTCAGCTTGTTAAGCACCATAATGGTAAATAATATGCAAGTCACTCTCTATGGGAATGTAAAACAAAATTACTGAAAACGTGTCTTTTCGGTGTTTTACGTAGAAAAACGCTAAAACGGATGCAAACCAACCAATAAGAAGAAATAAAATAACATTACCAAAAAGGTACATTTTGAGTGTTTTTGAGCTTGTTACCTACAAAAAACGCGAAAATGGATGCAAAGCACTCCCTATTGGGAAACAAAAGGACATTACAAGAAACGTGTGTAATGAGTGTCTTATTATTTTTAAGCAAAAGAACTTGTGGTTCACAAGAACCAAAACGCAAAAAACGCAAAAACTCGTGTATATAAAGAAGTTTCTTAGATACCAAAATGCTAAAACTCATGAATAACAATATTAATTGAGAAACAGAACAACCTTACCATATGCGTGTATTTTGAGTGTTTTCACATTCTTAGTTAGCATAACTCGAAATAGCACGCAAAACTATGTTGGAAAAAAAATGACATTACCAGAAGTGTCTTTTGAGTGTTTTTGAGCGTGTTAGGCAATAAATCACACACACAAAAAAAAAACAGGGCAATCACATTACATGGGAATAAAACCAACTTTTACCAAGAACGTGCCTTGAAGTGTTTTTGAGCTCCTTAGAAACCAAAACGCTAAAACGCATGCAAAAAACTCCTTTATGGAGAAGCAGAATAACATTACTAAAAACATGTGTTTTAAGTGTTTTGATCATGTTACCTATAAAAACGCTTAAATACATGAAAAAAACCCTATGTTTGTGGAACGAAAGGACATTACGAGAAACGTGTATTAGGACCGTTTTTAAGTTCCTTAAGTACCAAAACGCTAAAACCCACAAATAACACTCTTTACAGAGAGAAAAAAAAAAAAATAAAATAAAATAAAATAAAAAAATAGCTTTTTTTTATATTGATTTACATATGTACCAAGATGCCAAAATTCTGCCAAATTCAGGGAATTTATGTGGAAAAAAGAACATTATCAAAAAAGTTAATTATAGCTCTTTTTCGGATTTTTATGTACCAAACTCTAAAGTACATGCCACCTATATAAGGCAGTTAAACGACTTTACCAGAAACCTGTATTTTCAGTGTTTTTAAGCATGTTAGGCACTAAAACGATAAATAATATGGAAGTCAGTCAATATGTGAATCCAAAACAAAATTACTGAAAACATGTCTTTTCAGTGTTTTACGTAGAAAAAGACTAAAACGGATGCAAACCAACAAATATGAAGAAATAGAATAACATTACCAAAAAGTGTTTTTGAGCTTTTTACTTACAAAAAACGCGCAAATGGATGGTAAGCACTCTATATAGAGAAGCAAAAGACGTTACGAGAAACGTGTATAATGAGTGTTTTATAGTTTCACAAGAACCACAAGGCAAAAAACGCAAAAATTCGTATATATAGAGAAGTTTCTTACCAAAACGCTAAAACTCATGAATAACACTTTTAATTCAAAAACAGAACTACCTTACCAAATGTGTGAATTTTGAGTGTTTTTCACATTCTTAGTTACGAAAATCCCAAATTACATGCGAAACTAGCTTTATGTGGGAAAAAAATGACATTACCAGAAAGTGTCTTTTCAGTGTTTTTGAGCGTTATATGCAACAAAACACTAAAAAGCAGAACAATCACATTACATTAGAATAAAACCAAATTTTACGAAGAACTTGCCTTTAAGTGTTTTTTAACTCCTTACATACCAAACCGCTAAACACATGCAAAACAACCTTTATGGAGAAACAGAATAACATTACCATAAACATGTATTTTGAGTGTTTTTGATCATGTTACCTATAAAATCGCTTAAATACATGCAAAGAACGCTATATTTGTGAAACGAAAGGACATTACGAAAATCGTGTATTATGAGTATGTTTAAGTTCCTTAAGTACCAAAAATCTAAAACCCACAAATAACACTCTTTATAGAGAAAAAAAATAAAAAAAATGGATTTTTTTTTTTGTTATTCATCTTCATAGGTACCGAAATGCCAAAATTCTGAGAAAATTCAGGGAACAAATGTGAAAAAAAAAAAAATTTAAGCTTTTTCCGGAGTTATGTACAAAACACGGAAGTGCATGCAAAGCAACCTATATGGGGAAATTACACGACTTTACAAGAAACGTGTCTTTGTTTTCAGCTATTTCAACAATATTACTGAAAACGTGTCTTTTCAGTTTTAGCGTAGAACCCTAAAACGGATGCAAACCAACCAATATGAAGAAAAAGAATAACATTACAAAAAAGTTGAGTGTTTTTGAGCTTGTTACCTACAAAAAACGTAAAAGTGATTGCAAAGCAGTCTGTATTGGGAAAAAAAAAATTACAAGAAAATTGTATAATGAATGTTTTAATAGTTTTGAAGAACCATAAGGCAAAAAACGCAAAAACTCGTATACATGGAGAAGTTTCTTAGATACCAAAATGCTGAAACTCATGAATAATACTCTTAATTGAGAAACAGAACAATCTTAGGAAATGAGTGTATTTTGAGTTTTTTTTCACATTCTTAGTGGTCCAACCCCAAATTACATGCAAAACTGTGGAAAAAAAATTACTGGAAAAGTGTCTTTTTAGTGATTTTCAGCGTGTTAGGTAATAAAGCACTAAAAAGCAGGTCAATCACATTACATGGGAATATAACCAACTTTTACCAAGAACTTGCCTTTAAGTTTTTTTGAGCCCCTTACATACCAAAACGCTAAAACCCATGCAAAACACCCTTTATGGAAAAACAGAATAACATTCTCAAAAACATGTACGAGTATTTTGAGTTTTTTTGGGCTTGTTACCAATGAAAACGCCTAAATACATGCAAAGAACCCTATGTTTGGGAATGAAAAGACATTGCGAGGAATGTGTATTATGAGTGTTTAGAAATTCCTTAAGTACCAAAAAGCTAAAACCCACAAATAACAGTCTTTATAGAAAAAAATATAAATAAAAAAAAGCATTTTTTTTATTGATCTTCATAGGTACCAAGATGCCAAAATTCTGGCAAAATTCAGGAAAATTACGTGAAAAAAGAATATTATGAAAAAGGTTAATTTTAGCTTTTTTCTGACTGTTATGTACCAAACCCTAAAGTTATACATATAGGTAGCAAAGCTACCTATATGCGGAAATTAAACGACTTTACAAGAAACCCGTCTTTTGATTGTTTTTTTCAGCATGTTAGGCACCAAAACGATAAATAACATGGAAGTCACTCTATATGGGAATCCAAAACAAAATTACTGAAAACGTGTCTTTTCTGTGTTTTACGTAGAAAAACGCTAAAACGGATGGAAACCAACCAATATGAAGAAATAGAATAACATTACGAAAAAGGTATATTTTGAGTGTTTTTGATCATGTTACCTATAAAAACGCTTAAATACATGCAAAGAACCTTATCTTTAGGAAACAAAAGGACATTACGAGAAACGAGTATTATGAGTTTTTATACGTTCCTTAAGTACCAAAAATAAATAAATAAATGAAAAAATAGCATTTTTTTTTATTATTCTTCATAGGTACCGAGACGCCAAAATTCTGGCAAAATTCAGGGAATTTATGTGAAAAAAAATCAAAAAAGTTAATTTTAGCTTTTTTTTCAGACTGTTATGTACCAAACCCTAAACTGCATGTAGATCCACCTATATGGGGAAATTAAACGACTTTACCTGAAACCTGTCTTTTGCCTGTTTTTCAGTATGTTAGGCACCAAAACAATCAATAATATGGAAGTCACTCTCTATGGAAATCCGAAGCAAAATTACTGAAAACGTGTCTTTTCAGTGTTTTACGTAGAAAAACGCTAAAACGAATGCAAATCAACCAATATCATGAAATAGAATAATATTACCAAAAAAGGTATTATTTTTTGTTATTGAGCGAAAATGGATGCAAATCTCTCTATATTGGGAAACAAAAGGACATTACGAGAAACGTTTATAATGTGTTTTATAGTTTCACAAGAACCACAAGGAAAGAACAAGCAAAAACTCGTGTATATGGAGATGTTTCTTAGATACCAAAACGCTGAAATTCATGAATAACACTCTTAATTGAGAAACAGAACAACCTTACCAAATGCGTGTATTTTGAGTTTTTTTTCACATTCTTAGTTACCAAAACCCGAAATTACATGCGAAACTAGTTTTATGTGGGAAATAAATGACATTACCAGAAAAAAAAAGTGTCTTTTGAGTGTTTTTGAGCGTGTTAGGAAATAAAGCACAAAAAAGCAGGGCAATGATATTACATCGGAATAAAACCAACATTTACCAAGAACTTGTCTTTAAGTGTTTTTCAGCTCCTTACATACTAAAACACTAAAATGCATGCAAAACACCCTTTATGGAGAAACAAAATAACATTACGAAAAAACATTAATTTTCAGTGTTTTTGATCTGTTACGTATAAAAACGCTTAAATACATGCAAAGAAATCTATGTTTGGGAAACGAAAGGACATTACGAGAAACATATATTATGAGTGTTTTCAAGTTCCATCAGTACGAAAAGAGTTAAAACCCACAAATAATACTCTTTATAGAGAAAATATGAATAAATAAAAACTAGGATATTTTTTTTTTGTTATTTATCTTCATAGGTACCGAGATGCCAAAATTCTGGCAAAATTCAGGGAAATTATGTGAAAAAAATAATATTATGAAAAAAGTTAATTTTAGCTTCTTTTTTTTTCGGACTGTTATGTACCAAAACCTAAAGTGTATGCAAAGCCACATATATGAGGAAATTAAACGACTTTACCAGATACCTGTCTTTTCAGTGTTTTTTCAGCAAGTCAGGCACCAAAACGATAAATAATATGGAAGTCACTCTATATGGGAATCCAAAACAAAATTACTGAAAACGTGTCTTTTTAGTGTTTTACTTAGAAAAACATTAAAACGGATGCAAACCAACCAATATGCAGAAATAGAATAATATTACTAAAAAGTTATATTTTGAGTGTTTTTGAGCTTGTTACCTACAGAAAACGCGAAAATAGTTGCAAAGCACTCTATATTGAGAAAGAAAAGGACATTACGAGAAACGTATATAATGAGTGTTTTATAGTTTCACAAGAACCACAAGGCAAAACACGCAAAAACTCGTGTATATGGAGATGTTTCTTTTATACCAAAATGATGAAATTCATGAATAACACTCAATTGAGAAACAGAACAACTTTACCAAATGGGTGTATTTTGAATCTTTTTAACATTCTTACTTACCAAAACCCCAAATTGTATTCGAAACTAGCTTTATGTGTGAAAAAAAAAAAAATATTACCAGAAAAGTGTCTTTTGAGTTTTTTTTTGAGCGTGTTAGGCAATAAAGCACTAAAAAGCAGGGCAATCACATTACATGGGAATAAAACCATCTTTTACCAATAACTTGCCTTTAAGTGTTTTTAAGCTCCTTACATACGAAAACGCTAAAACGCATGCAAAACAAGTATTTTGAGTCTTTTGTAAGATTGTTACGTAAAAAAAACGCCTAAATGAATCGGAAATACCCTATATGGGAAAAATTAAAAGACATTACGAGAAACGTGTATTATGAGTGTTTTTGATTTTCTTAGTATCAAAAGGGTAAAACGCAGGAAAACACTCTATATACATTTATGGTAATGTTTTTCTACTTCTTGATATTGGTTGGTTTCCATTCGTTTAGCGTTTTTCTACGTAAAACACTGAGAAGAAACGTTTTCAGTAATTTTGTTTTGGATTCCTATATAGAGTGAGTTACTTATTATTTATCGTTTTGGTGCCTAACATGCTAAAAAAAAACTCAAAAGACAGATTTCTGGTAAGGTCGTTTAATTTCCTCATATGGGAGGCTTTGCATGTCTTTTGAGTATTTTTAACCGTGTTAGGCAATAAAGCAATAAAAGGCAGGGCAATCACATTACATGGAAATAAAACCAAATTTTACCAAGAACTTGCCTTTAAGTGTTTTTGACATCCTTACATACCAAAACGCTAAAACGCATACAAAACAAATTTTGCATTACCAAAAACATGTATTTTGAGTGTTTTTGATCATGTTATCTATAAAAACGCTTAAAAACATGCAAAGAACCTTATGTTTGGGAAACGAAAGGACGTTACGAGAAACGTTTAATATGAATGTTTTTAAGTTCTTTCATTATCAAAAAGCTAAAACCCACAAATAACACTGCTTATTTACAAAAAATAAAATAAATAAATAAAAAACAATAAAGAAAGAGGAATTTTTTTTTATTTATCTTCATAGGTACCGAGATGCCAAAATTCTGCCAAAATTCGGGGAATTTATGTGGAAAAAAGAACATTATCAACAAAGTTAATTATAGCTTTTTTTTTCGGATTCCTATGTAACAAACCCTAAAGTGCATGCAAAGCCACCTATATAGGAAAGTTAAACTACTTTACCAGAAACCTGTATTTTCAGTTCTTTTCAGCATGTTAGGCACCAAAGGATAAATAATATGGAAGTCAGTCAATGTGAATCCAAAAAAAAAAATTACTGAAAACGTGTCTTTTCAGTGTTTTACGTAGAGAAACGCTAAAACGGATGCAAACCAACCAATATGAAGAAATAGAAAAACATTACCAAATATATATATTTTCAGTGTTTTGAGCTTGTTACCTTCAAAAATGCAAAAATGGATGGAAAGCATATTATATTAGGAAACAAAAGGACATTACGAGAAACGTGTGTAATGAGTGTTTTATAGTTTCACAAGAACAACAAGGAAATAAACGCAAAAACTCGGGTATATAGAGAAGTTTCTTACATACCAAAATGATGAAATGCATAAATAACACTTTTTCTTGAGAAATAGAACTACCTTACCAAATTGTGTACTTTGAATGTTTTTCACATTCTTAGTTACGAAAATGCCAAAGTATATGCGAAACTAGTTTTATCTGGGAAAAAAATGACATTACCAGAAAAATGTCTTTTCAGTGTTTTTGAGCGTGATATGCAACAAAGCACTAAAAAGCAGAACAATCACATTACATGGGAATAAAACCAACTTTTACGAAGAACTCTCCTTTAAGTGTTTTTTAACTCCTTACATACCAAAACGCTAAAACGCATGCAAAACACCATTTAAGGAGAAACAGAATAACATTACCAAAAAACATGTATTTTGAGTGTTTTTTATCATATTACCTATAAAAACGCTTAAATATATGTAAAGATCACTATGTTTGTATAAGTAAAGGATATAACGAAAATCGTGTATAATGAGTGTTTTTAAGTTCCTTAAGTACCAAAAAGCTAAAACCCACAAATAATACTCTTTATAGAGTAAAAAAAAAAAATTATTTATCTTCATAGGAACCAAGATGCCAAAATTCTGGCAAAATTCAGGGAAACTTTGTAAAAAGAATCATTATAAAAAAAAAATTTAGCTTTTTTTCCGTACTTATGTACGAAACTTTGAAGTACATGCAAAGCCATCTATATGGGGAAATTACACAACTTTACCAGAAACCTGTCTTTTGAGTGTTTTTCAGCAATTTCAACAATCTTACTGAAAAAGTGTCTTTTTACTGATTTACGTAGAAAAACGGTAAAACGATTGCAAACCAACCAATATGAAGAAACAGTATAACATTACCAAAAAGATATATTTTTGTGTTTTTAAACTTGTTACCTACAACAAATGCGAAAATGGATGGAAAGCACTCTATATTGAGAAAGAAAAGGACATTACGAGAAACGTGTATAATGAGTGTTTTATAGTTTCACAAGAACCACAAGGCAAAAATCTCAAAAACTCGTAAACATAGAGAAGTTTCTTACATACCAAAATGCTGAAACTCATGAATAACTTTTAATTGAGAAACAGAACTACCCTACCAAATGTGTGTATTAGAGAAGTTTCTTACACACCAAAATGCTGAAACTCATGAATAACACTTTTAATTAAGAAACAGAACAACCTTACTAAATGCGTGAATTTTGAGTGCTTTTCACATTCTTAGTTACGAAAACTCCAAATTGCATGCGAAACCAGCTTTGTGGGAAAAAAAATGACATTACCGGAAAAGTGTCTTTTGAGTGTTTTTGAGCGTGATAGGCAATAAAGCACTAAAAAGTAGGGCAATCACATTACATTGGAGTAAAACCATTAAGTGTTTTTGAGCTTCTTATATATGAAAACACTAAAACGCATGGAAAACACACTTTATGGTGAAACAGAATAACATTACCAAAATCATGTATTTTGAGCGTTTTTGATTATGTTACTAATAAAAACGCTGAAATACATGCAAGGAACCCTATTTTTGGTAAAGGAAAGGACACTACGAGAAACATGTATTATGAGTGTTTTTAATTTCATTAATTACCAAAAAGCTAAAAGCCTCAAATAACATTCTTTATTGAGAAACAATCAATAGATAAAAAAAATACGAAATTTTTTTTCTTTCTTATTCATCTTCACAGGTTCCGAGATGCAAAAATTCGGGGAAATTTCAGGAAATTATGTGAAATAAAAACATTATCAAAAAAGTTAAATTTACCTTTTTTTCTTTTGGACTGTTATGCACCAAACCTTTAAAGTGCATGGAAAGCCACCTATATGGGGAAATTAAACGTCTTTGCCAGAAAACTGTCTTATAAGTGTTTTTTTCATCATGTTAGGAACTAACAAGATAAATTACATGGAAGTCAATCTATATGGGAATCCAAAAAAAAATTACTGAAAACGTGGCTTTTCGGTGTTTTACGTAGAAAAACGCTAAAACGGATGCAAACCAACCAATATGGAAAATAGAATAACATTACCAAAAAGGTATATTTTCAGTGTTTTTGAAATTGTTACCTACAAAAAACGCGAAAATGGATGGAATGCACTCTATATTGGGAAGCAAAAGGACATTACGAGAAACGTGTATAACTGGTGTTTTATAGTTTCACAAGAACCACAAGGCAAAAAACGCAAAAACACGTGTATATAGAGAAGTTTCTTACATTCCAAAATACTGAAACTCTGGAATAACACTTTTAATTGAGAAACAGAACTATGATACCAAATGTGAGTATTTTGAGTGTTTTCCAAATTCTTAGTTACGAAAATCTCAAATTACATGCGAAACTAGCTTTATGTGAAAAAAAAAAACTACCAGAAAAGTGTCTTTTGAGTGTTTTTGAGCGTAATATGGAACAAAGCACCAAAAAGCAGAAGAATCATATTACATGGGAATAAAACCACCTTTTATCAAGAACTTGCCATTAAATGTTTTTTAACTCCTTACATACCAAAACGCTAAAACGCATGCAAAACACCCTTTATGGAGAAACAAAACATTACCAAAAAACAAGAATTTTGAGTGTTTTTGATCATGTTATCTATAAAAACGCTTAAATACATGCAAAGAACCCTATATTTGTGAAACGAAAGGACATTACGAAAGTTGTGTATTATGAGTGTTTTTAAGTTCCTTAAGTACCAAAAAGCTAAAACCCACAAATAACACTCTTTATCGAGAAAAAAAAAATAGAATTTTTTTTGTTATTCATCTTCATAAGTACCGAAATGCCAAAATTCTTGCAAAATTCAGGGAAATTAGAAAAAAAAAATGTTCAAAAAAAATAATTTTAGCTTTTTTCCGGAGTTATGTACCAAACCCTGAAGTGTATGCAAAGCCACCTATATGGGGAAATTACACGACTTTACCAGAAACCTGTCTCTTAAGTGTTTTTTCAGCAATTTCAACAATATTACTGAAAACGTGTCTTTTCAGAGATTTACGAAGAAAAACGCTAAAACGATGCAAACCAACCTATATGAAGAAATAGAATAACATTATCAAAAAGATAGATTTTGAATATTTTTGAGCTTGTTACCTACAAAAAATGCGAAAATGGATGGAAAGCACTCTATATTGGGAAACAAAAGGACATTACGAGAAACGTGTTTAATGAGTGTTTTATAGTTTAACAAGAACCACAAGGCAAGAAACGCAAAAACTCGTGTATAGAGAGAAGTTTCTTACATACCAAAATGCTGAAATGCATGAATAACACTTTTAATTGAGAAACAGAACTATCTTAACAAATGTGTGTATTTTAAGTGTTTTTCACATTCTTAGTTACGAAAATCCCAAATTAAATGCGAAACTAGCTTTATGTGGAAAAAAATGACATTATCAGAAAAGTGTCTTTTTGAATGTTTAAGCAACAAAGCACTAAAAAGCAGAACAATCACATTATATGGGAATAAAACCAACTTTTACGAAGAACTTACCTTTAAGTGCTTTAACTCCTTACATACCAAAACGCTAAAACGCATGCAAAACACACTTTATGGAGAAACAGAATAACATTACCAAAGACATGTATTTTTAATGTTTTTGATCATGTTATTTATAAAAACGCTTAAATACATGCAAAAAACATTATGTTTGGGAAACGAAAGGACATTACGAGAAACGTGTATTATGAGTGTTTTTAAGTTCCTTTTTGTACCAAATAACACTCTTTATAGAGAAAAAAAAAAAATATATATATATTTTTTTTTTTGTTATCCATCTTCATCGCTAAATCGGATGCAAACAAACCAATATGAAGAAATAGAATAACATTACGAAAAAACTATATTTTGTTTGTTTTTGAGCTTTTTACCTACAAAAAACGCGAAAATGGACGCAAAGCATTCTCTATTGGGAAACAAAAGGACATTACGAGAAAAGTGTATAATAAGTGTGTTATTATTTTCGGGCAAAAGAACTTGTGGTTCACAAGAACCACAAGGCAAAAAACGCAAAAACTCGTGTATATAAAGAAGTTTCTTAGATACCAAAATACTGAAACTCATGAATAACAATCTTAATTGAGAAACAGAAGAACCTTACCAAATGCGTGTATTTTGAGTTTTTTTCTCATTCTTAGCAAAACCCCAAATAGCATTCGAAACTAGCTTCATGTGGGAAAAAAAATGACATTACCGAAAGTGTTTTTTGAATGTTTTTGAGCGTGTTAGGCAATAAAGCACTAAGAAAGAGGGCATTCACATTACATAGGAATAAAACCAACTTTTACCAAGAACTTGCCTTAAAGTATTTTTGAGCTCCTTACATACCAAAACGCTAAAACGCATGCAAAACACTGTTTTATGGAAAAGCAGAATAACCACCAAAAAAATGTCTTTTGAGTGTTTTTCATCCTGTTACCTATAAAAACGCTTAAATATATGCAAAGGTCCCTATATTTGGGAAACGAAAGGACATTATGAGAAATGTGTATTATGAATATTTTTTTTTTAGTTCTTTAAGTACCAAAGCGTTAATAACACTCTTTATAGAGAAAAAAAAAATTAAAAAATAAATGAAAAAATAGCATTTTTTTTTTTGTTATTGATGTTCATAGGTACAAAGATGCCAAAATTGTGCCAAAATTCAGGGAAATTATGTAGAAAAAAAGAACATTATAGAAAAAGTTAATTTTAGTTTTTTTCGGAGTTATGTACCAATCCCTAAAGTGTATGCAAAGCCACGTATATGGGGAAATTAAACGACTTTACAAGAAACCTGTCTTTTGATTGTTTTTCCGCATGTTAGGCACCAAACGATAAATAATATGAAAGTCACTATCTATCGAAATCCAAAACAAAATTATAAAAAAAAGGTGTCTTTTCAAAGATTTACGTAGAAAAACGCTAAAACGGATGCAAACCAACTAATATGAAGAAATAGAATAACATTACCAAAAAGGTATATTTTGAGTGTTTTTGAGATTATTATATATAAAAAAAACGCAAAAATGGATGCAAAGCACTCTATATTAGGAAAAAAAGGACATAACGAAAAACGTGTATAATGAGTGTTTTATAGTTTTACAAGAATCACAAGGCAAAAAACGCAAAACGTCATGTGTATGGAGAAGTTTCTAAGATACCAAAATGCAGAAACTCATGAATAACTCTCTTAATTAAGAAACAGAACAACCTTACTAAATACGTGTATTTTGAGTGTTTATTATATTCTTAGTTACCAAAATCCCAAATTCCATGTGAAATTAGCTTTATGTGGGAAAAAAATAATATTACCAGAAAATGTCTTTGTGTGTTTTTGACCGTGTTAGTCACGCACTAAAAATATCCCTATATTTGGGAAACGAAACGGTATTACGAGAAATGTGTATTATGAATATTTTTAGGTTAAGTGTCAAAACTTTAATAACACTCTTTATAGAGAAAAAAAAAATAAGTAAAAATAAGTAAAAAATAGCATTTTTTTTTTTTTTGATGTTTATAGGTACTAAGATGCCAAAATTCTGCCAAAATTAAGGGAAATTATGTGGAAAAAAGAACATTATAAAATAAAACCAACTTTTACCAAGAACTTACCTTTAATGTTTTTGAGAAGCATTTAATAAGGTTGTTCTGTTTCTCAATTAAGAGTGTTATTCATGAGTTTCAGTATTTTTGTATCTAGGAATTTACTCCATATACACGAGTTTTTTGCGTTTTTTGCCTTTTGGTTCTTTTGAACTATAAAACATTCATTATACACTTTTCTCGAAATGTCCCTTTGTTTCCCAATATAGAGTGTTTTGTATTAATTTTAGCGTTTTTTTTTTTTTGTAGGTAACAAGCTCAAAAAAACTCAAAATATACATATTTGATAATGTTTTTCTACTTCTTGATATTTATTGGTTTGCATCCGTTTTAGCGTTTTTCTACGTAAAACACTGAGAGGACACGTTTTCAGTAATTTTGTTTTGGATTCCCATATAGAGTGAGTTCCTTATTATTTATCGTTTTGGTGCCTAACATGCTGAAAAAACATTCAAAAGACTGATTTCTGGTAAGGTCGTTTAATTTCCTCATATGCGAGGCTTTGCATGTCTTTTGAGTGTTTTTCAGCGTGTTAGGCAATAAAGCACTAAAAGGCAGGGCAATCACATTACATGGAAATAAAACCAAATTTTACCAAGAACTTACCTTTAAGTGTTTTTGACATCCTTACATACCAAAACGCTAAAACGCATGCAAAACACCTTTTGCATTACCAAAAACATGTATTTTGAGTGTTTTTGATCATGTTATCTTTAAAAATGCTTAAAAAAATGCAAAGAACCTTATGTTTGGGACACGAAAGGACATTACGAGAAACGTGTATTATGAGTGTTTTTAAGTTCCATTAGTATCAAAAAGCTGAAACCCACAAATAACACTATTTAGAAAAAAAAAAATTAATAAATAAAAAAAAAGGAATTTTTTTTTTTTATTCATCTTCATAGGTACCGAGATGGCAAAATTCTGCCAAGATTCAGGGAATTTATGTGGAAAAAAAAACATTATAAAAAAAGTTAATTATAGCTTTTTTTTCGGATTGTTATGTACCAAACCCTAAAGTGCATGCAAAATTACCTATATAGGGAAGTTAAACGACTTTACCAGAAACCTTTCTTTTCAGTGTTTTTCAGCAATGTTAGGTACCAAAGGATAAATAATATGGAAATCAGTCAATGTGAATCCAAAACAAAATTACTGAAAACGTGTCTTTTCAGTGTTTTTCGTAGAAAAACGCTAAAACGAATGCAAACCAACCAATATGAAGAAATAGAATAACATTATCAAAAAGAAATATTTCCAGTGTTTTTGAGCTTGTTACCTACAAAAAATGCATAAATGGATGGAAAGCACACTATATTAGGAAACAAAAGGACATTATGAGAAACGTGTATAATGAGTGTTTTATAGTTTCAGAAGAACCACAAGGCAAAAAAAGCAAAAATTCGGGTATATAGAGAAGTTTCTTAATACCAAAATGATGAAATGCATAAATAACACTTTTTATCGAGAAATAGAACTACCTTATCAAATTGTGTACTATGAATGTTTTTCACATTCTTAGTTACGAAAATGCCAAATTACATGCAAAACTAGCTTTATGTGGGAAAAAAAAATATATTACCAGAAAATGTCTTTTGAGTGTTTTTGAGCTTAATATGCAACAAAACACTAAAAAGCAGAACAATCACATTACCTGGGAATAAAACCAACTTTTACGAAGAACTTGCCTTTAAGTGTTTTTTAACTCCTTACATACCAAAACGTTTAAACGCATGCAAAACACCCTTTATGGAGAAACAGAATAACATTACCAAAAACATGTATTTTGAGTGTTTTTGATCATGTTACCTATAAAAACGCTTAAATACATCTGAAGAACACTATGTTTGTATTACAAAAGGACATTACGAAAATCGTGTATTATCAGTGTTTTTAAGTTCCTTAAGTACCAAATAGCTAAAACCCACAAATAACACTCTTTATAGAAAAAAAAAAAATTATTCATCTTCGTAGGTACCGAGATGCCAAAATTCTGGCAAAATTCAGGGAAATTTTGTAAAAAAAAATCATTATAAAAAAAAATAATTTTACCTTTTTTTCCGGACTTATGTACAAAACCCTGAAGTGCATGCAAAGCTACCTATATGGGGAAAGTACACGACTTTTCCAGAAACCTGTCTTTTGAGTGTTTTTCAGCAATTTCAAAAATATTACTGAAAAGTGTCTTTTTAGTGATTTACGTAGAAAAATGCTAAAACGGATGCAAACCAACCAATATGAAGAAACAGAATAACATTACAAAAAGATATATTTTTATGTTTTTGAGCTTGTTACCTACAAGAAATGCGAAAATGGATGGAAAGCACTCTATATTGAGAAAGAAAAGGACATTACGAGAAACGTGTATAATGAGTGTTTTATAGTTTCACAAGAACCACAAGGCAAAAAACTGAAAAACTCGTGTACCTAGAGAAGTTTCTTACATACCAAAATGCTGAAACTCATGAATAACTTTTAATTGAGAAACAGAACTACCTTACCAAATGTGTGTATTAGAGAAGTTTCTTACATACCAAAATGCTAAAACTCATGAATAACACTTTTTATTAAGAAACTGAACAACCTTACTAAAGGCCTGTATTTTGTGTGTTTTTCACATTCTTAGTTACCAAAACCCCAAATTGCATGCGAAACCAGCTTTGTGGGGAAAAAAAAAAAATGACATAACCAGAAAAGTGTCTTTTGGGTGTTTTTTAAGCGTGATAGGCAATTAAGCACTAAAAAGCAGGGCAATCACATTACATTGGAATAAAACCAATTTTTATCAAGAAAGTGCCTTTAAGTGTTTTTGAGCTCCTTATATACCAAACCGCTAAAACGCATGCAAAACACACTTTATGGAGAAACAGAATAACAATACGAAAAACATGTATTTTGAGTGTTTTTGATGTTGTCTATAAAAACGCTTAAATACATGCAAAGAACTTTATGTCCGGGAAACGAAAGGATATTACGAAAAACGTGTATTATGAGTATTTTTAAGTTCCTTAAGTACCAAAAAGCTAAAACCCACAAATAACACTCTTTATTTAGAAAAAAAAAATGGATAACAAAAATATAAAAATTATATATATATATATATATATATATATATATATATATATATATATATATATATATATATATATATATATATATATATATATATATATATATATATATATATATATATATATATATATATATATATATATCTTTTTTTTTTGTTATTCATCTTTATAGGTACCGAGATGACAAAATTCGGGCAAAATTCAGGAAATTATGTGAAATAAGAACATTATAAAAAAAGTAAATTTTAGCTTTTTTTTTCGGACTGTTTTGTACCAAACCCTAAAGTGCATGCAAAGCCACCTATATGGGGAATTTAAACGTCTTTGCTGGAAAACTGTCTTATGAGTGTTTTTCAGCATGTTAGGCACCAAAACGACAAATAACATGGAAGTCACTCTATATGGGAATCCAAAACAAAATTACTGTAAACGTGTCTTTTCGGTGTTTTACGTAGAAAAACGCTAAAACGGATGCAAACCAACCAATATGAAAAAATAAAATAACACTACCAAGAAGGTATATTTTGAGTGTTTTTGAGCTTGTTACCTACAAAAAACGCAAAAATTGATGCAAATCACTCCCTTTTGGGAAACAAAAGGACATTACGAGAAACGTGTATAATAGTATAGTATCTTATTTTTTGGGGGCAAAAGAACTTGTGGTTCACAAGAACCACAAGCCAAAAAACGCAAAAACTCGTGTATATAAAAAAGTTTCTTAGATACCAAAATGCTGAAACTCATGAATAACAATCTTAATTGAGAAACAGAAAAGCCTTACCAAATGCGTGCATTTTGAGTTTTTTTTTTCACATTCTTAGCAATACCCCAAATAGCATGTGAAACTAGCTTTATGTGGAAAAAAAATGACATTACCAGAAGTGTCTTTTCAGTGTTTTTGAGCGTGTTAGGAAATAAAGCACTAAAAAGCAGGGCAATCACATTAGATCGGAATAAAACCAACTTTTACCAAGAACTTGCCTTGAAGTATTTTTGACCTCCTTACATACCAAAACGCTAAAACGCATGCAAAACACTCCTTTAAGGGGAAGAAGAGTAACATTACCAAGAACATGTGTTTTTAGTGTTTTTTATCATGTTACCTATAAAAACGCTTAAATACATGCAAAGAACCTTATGTTTATGAAACAAAAGGACATAACGAGAAACGTGTATTATGTGTGTTATTAAGTTCCTTAAGTACCAAAACGTTAAAACCCACAAATAACTCTCTTTATGAAGAAAAAAATGAATAAATAAATAAATAGGAAAATAGCAAATTTTTTTTTGTTATTGATATTCATAGCTACCAAGATGCCAAAATTCTGCCAAAATTAAGGAAAATTATATGGAAAAAAGAACATCATCGAAAAAGTTAATTTTAGGTTTTAGTTAATTTTAGGTTTAGTTATGTACCAAACCCTAAAGTGTATGCAAATTAATTAAAGTGTATGGGGAAATTAAATGACTTTACAAGAAACCTTTCTTTTGAGTGTTTTTCTGCATGTTAGGCACCAAAACGATAAATAATATGAAAGCTTCCTATATGAGAAAATTAAAACACCTTATCAGAAATCTGTCTTTTGAGTGTTGTTCAGCATGTTAGGCACCAAAACGATATATAAAAAGGAACTCACTCTATATGGGAATTCAAAACAAAATTACTCAAAAAACGTGTCTTCTTAGTTTTTTACGTAGAAAAACGCTAAAACGGATGGAAACCAACCAATATAAAGAAATAGAAAAACATTACCAAAAAGGTATATTTTGAGTGTTTTTGAGCTTGTTGCCTATAAAAAACGCAAAAATTAATGCAAAGCCCTGTATAATGGGAAAGAAAAGGACATTGCAAGAAAAATGTATAATGAGTGTTTTATAGTTCAGAAGAACCACAAGGCAAAAAATGAAGAAGTTTCCTAGATACCAAGATGCTTAAACTCATGAACAACACTCTTAATTGAGAAACAGAATATCCTTACTAAATGCGTGTATTTTTAATGCTTTTCACATTCTTAGTTACTAAAATCCCAAATTGCATGCGAAACCAGCTTTATGTGGGAAAAAAATAACATTACCAGAAAAATGTCTTTTGAGAGTTTTTGAGTATGATAGGCAATAAAGCACTAAAAAGCAGGGCAATCTCATTACATTAGAATAAAACCATTTTTCACCAAGAAATTGCCTTTAAGTGTTTTTGAGCTCCTTATATACCAAAACACTAAAACGCATGCAAAATATACTTTATGGTGAAATAGAGTAAAATTACCAAAAACATGTATTTTGAGTGTTTCTGATCATGGTACCAATGAAAACGCTTAAATACATGCAAAGAACCCTATTTTTGGGAAACGAAAGGAAATTACGAGAAACGTGTATTATGAGTGTTTTTAAGTTCATTAAGTACGAAAAAGCTAAAAGACTCAAATAACATTCTTTATTGAGAAAAAAAAAATAAATAAACAATAAAAAATTACGATTTTTTTTTTTTTATTCTTATTCATCTTCACAGGTAACGAGATGTCAAAATTCAGTCAAAGTTCAGGAAATTATGGAAAATAAGAACATTATTAAAAAGTTAAATTTAGCTTTTTTTCCGAACTGTTATGTACCAAACCCCTAAAGTGCATGCAAAGCCACCTATATAGGGAAATTAAACGTCTTTACCAAAAAACTGTCTTATGATTGTTTTTTAGCATGTTAGAAACCAACATGATAAAACCCATGGAAGTCAATCTATATGGGTATCCAAAACAAAATTATGGAAACGTGTCTCTTCGGTGATTTACGTAGAAAAACGCTAAAACAAATGCAAACCAACCAATATGAAGAAATAGAATAACATTACCAAAAAGGTATGTTTTGAGTGTTTTTGAAATTGTTACCTACAAAAAACGCGAAAATGGATGGAAAGCACTCTAAATTGGGAAGCAAAACGAAATTACGAGAAACGTGTATAATGAGTGTTTTATAGTTTCACAAGAACCAGAAGGCAAAAAACGCAAAAACTCGTGTATATAGAGAAGTTTCTTACATTCCACAATGCTGAAACTCATGAATAACACTTTTAATTGAGAAACAGAACTATCTTACCAAATTTGAGTATTTTGAGTGTTTTTCACATTCTTAGTTACAAAAATCCTAAATTACATGCGAAACTAGTTTTATATGGGAAAAAATGACATTACCAGAAAAGTGTCTTTTGAGTTTTTTTGAGCGTGATATGCAACACAGCACTAAAAAGCAGAACAATAACATTACATGGCAATAAAACCAACTTTTACTAAAAACTTGTCTTCGTGTTTTTTATCTCCTTACATACCAAAACGCTAAAACTCATGCAAAACACCTTTTATGGATAAACAAAATAACATTACCAAAAACATGAATTTAAAGTGCTTTTTATCATGTTACCTATAAAAACGGTTAAATACATGCAAAGAACCCCAAGTTTTTGAAACGAAAGGATATTACTAAAATTGTGTATTATGAGATTTTATAATTTCCTTAAATACCACAAAGCTAAAACCCACAAATAAATCTCTTTATAGAGAAAAAAATAAATAAATACATATATCAATAAAAAATAAAAAAAATTTTTTATTCATCTTCATAGGTACCGAGATGCCAAAATTCTGGCAAAATTCAGGGAAATTAGGTAAAAAAAACATTATAAAAAAAAAAACAATTTTAGCTTTTTTCCGGAGTTATGTACCAAACCCTGAAGTGCATGCAAAGCCACCTATATGGGAAAATTACATGACTTTACCAGAAACGTGTCTTTTGAGTGTTTTTTTTTGCAGAAATTTCAACAATATTACTGAAAACGTGTCTTTTCAGAGATTTACGAAGAAAAACGCTAAAACGGATGCAAACCAACCAATATGAAGAAATAGAATAACATTACCAAAAAGATATATTTTAAGTGTTTTTAAGCTTATTACCTACAAAAAATGCAAAAATGGATGGAAAGCACTCTATATTAGGAAACAAAGGGACCTTACGAGAAACGTGTATAAAGAGTGTTTTATAGTTTCACAAGAACCACAAGGCAATAAACGCAAAAAACTCGTGTATATAGAGAAGTTTCTTACATATCAAAATGATGAAATGCATGAATAACACTTTTAATCGAGAAACAGAACTACCTTACCAAATTGTGTATTTTGAGTGTTTTTCACATTCTTATTTACGAAAATGCCAAATTACATGCGAAACTAGCTTTATGTGGGAAAAAATTGACATTACCAGAAAAATGTCTTTTGAATGTTTTTGAGCGTGATATGCAACAAAACACTAAAAAGCAAAACAATCACATTACATGGGAATAAAACTAACTTTTACGAAGAACTTGCCTTTAAGTGTTTTTATAACACCTTACATACCAAAACGCTAAAACGTATGCAAAACACCCTTTATGGAGAAACAGAATAATATTACCAAAAACATGTATTTTGAATGTTTCTGATCATGTTACCAATAAAAACGCTTAAATACATGAAAAGAACCCTATTTATGGGAAACGAAAGGATATTACGAGAAACGTGTATTTTGAGTGTTTTTAAGTTCATTAAGTATATAAAAGCTAAAAGCCTCAAATAACATTCTTTATCGAGAAAAAATAAATAAATAATAAAAAATTACGATATTTTTTTTCATTCTTATTCATCTTCACAGGTAACGAGATGTCAAAATTCGGGCAAAGATCAGGAAATTATGGGAAATAAGAACATTATAAAAAAGTTAAATTTAGCTTTTTTTTCGGACTGTTATGTACCAAACCCCTAAAGTGCATGCAAAGCCACCTATATGGGGAAATTAAATGTCTTTGCCAGAAAACTGTCTTATGAGTGTTTTTCAGCATGTTAAGAACCAACACGATAAAACCCATGGAAGTCAATTTATATGGGAATCCAGTTTAAAATTACTGAAAACGTGTCTTTTCGGTGTTTTACGTAGAAAAACGCTAAAACGGATGCAAACCAACCAATATGAAGAAATAGAATAACATAACCAAAAAGGTATATTTTGAGTATTTTTCAAATTGTTACCTACAAAAAACGCGAAAATGGATGGAAAGCACTATATATTGGGAAGCAAAAGGAAATTACGAGAAACGTGTATAAATAGTGTTTTATAGTTTCACAAGAACCACAAGGCAAAAAACACAAAAATTCGTGTATATAGAGAAGTTTCTTACATTCCAAAATGCTGAAACTCATGAATAACACTTTTAATTGAGAAACAGAACTATCTTACCAAATTTGAGTATTTTGAGCGTTTTTCACATTCTTAGTTACGAAAATCCTAAATTACATGCGAAACTAGTTTTATGTGGGAAAAAATGACATTACCAGAAAAGTGTCTTTTGAGTGTTTTTGAGCGTGATATGCAACACAGCACTAAAAAGCAGAACAATCACATTATATGGGAATAAAACCAACTTTTACGAAAAACTTGCCTTTGTGTTTTTTAATTCCTTACATACCAAAACGCTAAAACTCATGCAAAACACCCCTTATGGAGAAACAAAATAACATTACCAAAAACATGAATTTTAAGTGTTTTTGATCATGTTAAATATAAAAACGCTTCAATACATGGAAAGAACCCTAAGTTTTTGAAACGAAAGGATATTACGAAAATTATGTACGAGTATTATGAGAGTTTTTAAGTTCCTTAAATACCAAAAAGCTAAAACCCACAAATAACTCTCTTTATAGAGAAAAAATAAATAAATATATCAATAAAAAAAAATTGTTATTCATCTTCATAGGTACTGAGATGTCAAAATTCTGGCAAAATTCAGGGAAATTAGGTAAAAAAAAATATCAAAAAAACAATCTTAGCTTTTTTCCGGAGTTATGTACCAAACCCTGAAGTGCATGCAAAGCCACCTATATGGGAAAATTACATGTCTTTACCAGAAACCTGTCTTTTGACTGTTTTTCAGAAATTTGACAATATTACTGAAAACGTGTCTTTTCAGAGATTTACGAAGAAAAACGCTAAAACGGATGCAAACCAACCAATATGAAGAAATAGAATAACATTACCAAAAAAATATATTTTAAGTGTTTTAAGCTTATTACCTACAAAAAAAGCAAAAAATGGATGGATAGCACTCTATATTAGGAAACAAAGGAACATTACGAGAAACGTGTATAATCAGTGTTTTATAGTTTCACAAGAACCACAAGGCAATAAACGGAAAAACTCGTGTATATAGAGAAGTTTCTTACATACCAAAATGATGAAATGCATGAATAACACTTTTAATCGAGAAATAGAACTACATTACCAAATTGTGTATTTTGAGTGTTTTGCACATTTTTAGTTATGAAAATGCCAAATTACATGCGAAACTAGCTTTATGTGGGAAAAAAAATGACATTACCAGAAAAGTGTCTTTTGAGTGTTTTTGAGCGTGATATGCAACAAAGCACTAAAAAGCAGAACAATCACATTACATTGGAATAAAACCAAATTTTACGAAGAACTTGCCTTTAATTGTTTTTTAACTCCTTACATACCAAAACGCTAAAACGCACGCAAAACACCCTTTATGGAGAAAAAGAATAACATTACTAAAAAACATGTATTTTGAGTGTTTTTGATCATGTTAACTATATAAACGATTAAATACATGTAAAGAACCCTATGTTTGTATAACAAAAGGACATTACGAAAATCGTGTATTATGAGTGTCTTTAAGTTTCTTAAGTATCAAAAAGCTAAAACTCAAAAATAACACTTTATAGAGAAATTTTTTTTGTTGTTATTTATCTTCATAGGTACCGAGATACCAAAATTCTGGAAAAATTCAGGGAAATTTTCTAAAAAAAATCATTAAAAAAAATTTACCTCTTTTCCGGAGTTATGTACCAAACCCTGATGTGCAGGCAAAACTACCCATATGGCAAAATTACACGACTTTACCAGAAACCTGTCTTTTGAGTGTTTTTTTCAGCAATTTCAACAATATTACTGAAAACGTGTCTTTTCAGTGATTTACGTAGAAAAATGCTAAAACGGATGCAAACCAACCAATATGAAGAAATAGGATAACATTAACAAAAAGATATATTTTGATGTGTTTTTGAGCTTGTTACCTACAAAAAATGCAAAAATGGATGGAAAGCACTATTTATTGGGAAAGAAAAGGACATTACGTGTATAATGAGTGTTTTATAGTTTCACAAGAACCACAAGGCAAAAAAACTAAAAAACTCGTGTACATAGAGAAGTTTCTTACATACCAAAATGCTGAAACTCATGAATAACACTTTTAATTGAGAAGCAAAACTATCTTACCAAATGTGTGTATTAGAGAAGTTTCTTGCATACCGAAATGCTGAAACTCATGAATAACATTTTTTTTAATTAAGAAACAGAACAACCTTATTAAATGCCTGTATTTTGAGTGTTTTTCACATTCTTAGTTAGCAAAACCCCAAATTCCATTCGAAACTAGCTTTATGTGGGAAAAAAATATTATCTGAAAAGTGTCTTTCGAGTGTTTTTGAACGTGTTAGGCAATAAAGCGCTAAAAAGCAGGGCAATCACATTACATTGGAATAAAACCAACTTTTACGAAGAACTTGCCTTTAGGTGTTTTTGAGCTCATTACATACCAAAACGCTAAAACGTATGCAAAACATCTTTTATAGACAAACAGAATAACTTTACCAAAAACATGTATTTTGAGTGTTTTTGATCGTTATCTATAAAAACGCTTAAATACACTTAAAGAACCTTATGCTTGGGAAACGAAAGGACATTACGAGAAACGTGTATTATGAGTGTTTTTAAGTTCCTTAAGTACCAAAAAGCTAAAACCCCATAAATAACACTCTTTATTTAAAAAAAATAAATAAATAGAAAATAAAAAAATAGGTACCGAGATCCTAAAATTCTGGGAAAATTCAGGGCTATTATATGATAAAAGAAAATTATCAAAAAATTTAATTTTACTTTTTTTTTACGGACTGTTATGTACAAAACCCTAAAGTGCATGCAAAGCCTTCTATATGAGGAAATTAAACAACCTTACCAGAAATCATTCTTTTGATTGTTTTTCAGCATGTTAGGCACCAAAACGATAATTAATAAGGAACTCACTCTATATGGGTATCCAAAATAAAATTACAGAAAACGTGTGTTCTCAGTGTTTTACGTAGAATAACGCTAAAACGGATGCAAACCAACCAATATAAACAAAATAGAAAAACATTACCAAAAAGGTATATTTTGAGTGTTTTTCAGCTTGTTACCTACAGAAAACGTGAAAATTGATGTAAAACACTCTATATTAAGAAAAAAAAGGACATTACAAGAAAAGTTTATAATGAGTGTTTTATAGTTCAAAAGAACTAAAAGGCAAAAAACGCAAAAACTCTTGTATATGGAGAAGTTTCCTAGATACCAAAATGCTGAAACTCATGAATAACACTCTTAATTGAGAAACCGAATAACCTTACAAAATGTGTGTATCTTGAGTGCTTTTCACATTCTTTGTTACCAAAACCCCAAATTGCATACAAAACCAGCTTGATGTGAGAAAAAAAAGATTTAACAGAAAAAATGTCTTTTGAGTGTTTTTGAGCGTGATAGGCAATAAAGCACTAAAAAGCAAGACAATCACATTACATAGGAATAAAATAAATTTTTACCAAGAACTTGCCTTTAAGTGTTTTTAAGCTCCTTACATACCAAAACGCTAAAACGCATGCAAAACACTTCTTTATTGAGAAGTAGAATAACATTACCAACAACATGTGTTTTAAGTGTTTTTGATCATGTTACCTATAAAAACGCTTAAATACATGCAAAGAACCCTATGTTTATGAAACGAAAGGACATAACGTGAATCGTGTATTATGTGTGTTTTTAAGTTCCTTAAGTACCAAAACGTTAAAACACAAAAAATAACACCTTTTATAGAGAGACAAAAAAATAAATAAATAAAAAATGCAATTTTTTATTTATTTATTTTTTTGTTATTGATGCTCATAGTTACCGAAATGATAAAATTCTGCCAAAATTCAGGGAAATTATGTAGTAAAAAGAACATTATTAAAAAAGTTAATTTTAGTCATGTACCAAACCCGAAAGTGTATGCAAAGTCATCTATATGAGGAAATTAAGCGATTTTACAAGAAACCTGTCTTTGGAGTGCTTTTCCGCATGTTAGGCACCAAAACGATAAATAATATGAAAGTCACTCTATATGGAAATCGAAAACAAAATTACTGAAAACGTGTCTTTTCAAAGTTTAACGAAGAAAAACGCTAAAACGGATGCAACCAAACCAATATGAAGAAATAGAATAACATTACCAAAAAGGTATATTTTGAGTGTTTTTGAGCTTGTTACATAAAAAAAAATGCGAAAACGGATGCAAAGCACTATATATTAAGAAAAAAAAGAAAGTACATAACGAGAAACGTGTATAATTAGTGTTTCATAGTTTCACAAGAATCACAAGTGAAAAAAACGCAAAAACTCGTGTGTATGGAAAAGTTTCTAAGATAACAAAATGCTGAAACTCATGAATAACACTCTTAATTAAGAAACAGAACAACCTTACTAAATGCGTGTGTTTTGAGAGTTTTTCACATACTTAGTTACCAAAATCCCAAATCCTATGCGATGTGATGTGTGATGTGTGAAAAAAATGACATTACCAGAAAAGTCACTTTTGAGGGGTTTTGAGCGTGTTAGGCAATAAAGCACTAAAAAGCAAAGGAATCATATTACATGGGAATAAAACCAACTTTTACCAAAATTTTGCCTTTGTGTTTTTGAGCTCCTTACATACGGAAATACTAAAACGCAGGAAAACATATTTTATGGAGAAACACAATAACATTACCAAAAACGTATTTTCAGTGTTTTTGATCATGTTATCTATAAAAACGCTTAAATACACGCAAAGAACCTTATGTTTGGGAAAGGAAAGGACATTACGAGAAACTTGTATAGTGAGTGTTTTTAACTTCCTTAAGTACTCGTACCAAAAAGCTAAAACCCACAAATAACACTCTTTATTAAGAAAATAAATAAATAAATAAATAAATACAAAAATTTAGGATTTTTTTTTTTTTTTTTTTGTTCTTCATCTTCATAGGTACTAAGATGCCAAAATTCTGAGAAAATTCAGGGCAATTATATGATAAAAGATTATTATAAAAAAATCTGTCTTTTGAGTGTTTTTCAGCATGTTAGGCACCAAAACGATAAATAATAAGGAACTCACTCTATATGGGAATCCAAAACAAAATTATTGAAAACATATCTTAGTGTTTTACGTAGAAAAACGCAAAAACTCGTGTATATAAAGAAGTTTCTTAGATACCAAAATGGGGAAACTCATGAATAACAATCTTAATTGAGGAACAGAACAACCTTACCAAATACGTGTATTTTAAGTGTTTTTCACATTCTTAGCAAAACCCCAAATAGCATACGAAACTAGCTTTATGAGGGGAAAAAATGACATTACCAGAAGTGTCTTTTAAGTGTTTTTAAGCGTGTTAGGCAATAAAGTACTAAAAAGCAGGGCAATCACATTACATGGGAATAAAACCAACTTTTACCAAGAACTTTCCATTATTTGTTTTTGAACTCCTTACATAACAAACTGCTAAAACGACTGCAAAACAAACTTTATGGAGAAACAGAATACCATTACCAAAAACATGTATTTTGAGTGTTTTTGATAAAGTTATCTATAAAAACGCTTAAATACATGCAAAGAACCTTATGTTTTGGAAACGTAAGGACATTACGAGAAACGTGTATTATGAGTGTTTTTAAGTTCCTTAAGTACCAAAAAGCTAAAACCCACAATTAACAATTTTTATTTACAAAAAAAAAAAATAATTTATTTTTTATTCATTTTATATTTTTTTTGTTATTCACCTTCATAGGTACTGAGATGCCAAAATTCTGGGAAAATTCAGGGTAATTATATGATAAGAGAATATTATCAAAAAAAGTTAATTTTAGCTTTTTTTCGGACTGTTATGTACCAAACCCTAAAATGCATGCAAAGCCTTCCATATGAGGAAATTAAACGACCTTGCCAGAAATCTGTGTTTTGAGTGTATTTTTCAGCATGTTAGGCAGAAAAACGATAAATAATAAGGAACTCACTCTATATGGGAAACCAAAACAAAATTACTGAAAAACATGTCTTCTCAGTGTTTTACGTAGAAAAACGCTAAAACGGATGCAAACCAACCAATATCAAGAAGTAGAAAAACGTTATTAAAAAATGTATATTTTGAGTGTTTTTGAGCTTCTTACCTACAAAAAAAAAAGCGAAAATTGATACAAAGCACTCTATATTGGGAAACAAAGGGACATTGCGAGAAAAGTGTATAATGAATGTTTTATAGTTCAAAAGAACCACAAGGCAAAAAACGGAAAAACTCGTGTATATGGAGAAGTTTCCTAGATACGAAAATGCTGAAACTCATGAATAACACTCTTAATTAAGAAACAGAACAACCTTACTAAATGCATGTATTTTGAGTGCTTTTCACATTCTTAGTTCCCAAAAACCCAAATTGCATGCGAAACCTGCTTTATGTGGGGAAAAAAAATGACATCACCAGAAAAGTGTGTTTTGAGTGTTTTTGAGCGTGATAGGCAATAAAGCACTAAAAAGCAAGGGAATCACTTTACATGGGAATAAAATAAATTTTTTACCAAGAATTTGCTTTTAAGTGTTTTGAGCTCCTTATATACCAAAACGCTAAAACGCATGCAAAACACACTTTATGGAGAAAGAGAATAACATTACCAAAAACATATATTTTGAGTGTTTTTGATCATGTTACCAATAAAAATGCTTAAATACATGCAATGAACCCTTTTTTTGGGAAATGAAAGGACATTACGAGAAACGTGTATTTTGAGTGTTTTTAAGTTCATTAAGTACCAAAAAGCTAAAAACCACAAATAAATAAATAAATAAAATAAATAAATAAATAAAAAAATACGATATTTTTTTTCTTTCTTATTCATCTTTACAGGTACCGAGATGCCAGAATTCGGGCAAAATTTAGGAAATTATGAGTCAATTTAAAAAAAAAAAGTTAATTTGTAGTTTTTTTTTTCGGACTTTTATGTACCAAACCCTAAAGTGCATGCAAAGCCACCTATATGGGGAAATTAAACGTCCTTGCCAGAAAACTGTCTTATGAATGTTTTTCAGCATGTTAGGCACCATAACGATAAATAACATGCAAGTCACTCTATATGGGAATCCAAAACAAAATCACTGAAAACGTGTCTTTTCAGTGTTTTACGTAGAAAAACGCTAAAACGGATTCAAACCAACCAATAAGAAGAAATAAAATAACATTACCAAAAAGGTATATTTTGAGTGTTTTTGAGCTTGTTACCTACAAACAACGCGAAAATGGATACAAAGCACTCCCTATTGGGAAACAAAAGGACATTACGAGAAACGTGTATAATGAGTGTCTTATTATTTTCCAGCGAAAGAAATTGTGGTTCACAAGAACCACGAGGCAAAAAACGCAAAAACTCGTGTATATAAAAAAGTTTCTTAGATACCAAAATGCTGAAACTCATGAATAACAATATTAATTGAGAAACAGAACAACCTTACCAAATGCGTGTATTTTGAGTTCTTTTCACATTCTTAGTTAGCAAAACCCCAAATAGCACACGAAACTAGCTTTATGTGGGAAAAAAATGACATTACCAGAAGTGTCTTTTGAGTGTTTTTGAGCGTGTTAGGAAATAAAGCACTAAAAAGCAGTCCAATTACATTAAATGGGAATAAAACCAACTTTTACCAAGAACTTGCCTTGAAGTGTTTTTGACCTCCTTACATACCAAAACGTTAAAACGCATGCAAAAATACTCCTTTATGGAGAAGCAGAGTAACATTACTAAAAACATGTGTTTCTGATCATGTTACCTATGAAAACGCTTAAATACATGCAAAGAACCCTATGTTTGAGAAACGAAAGAACATTACGAGAAACGTGTATTATGACTGTTTTTAAGTTCCTTAAGTACTAAAACGTTAAAACACACAAATAACACTTTGTATAGAGGAAAAAAAATAGAAAAAAATAGCATTTATTTTTGTATTTTTTTGGTATTAATTTTCATAGGTACTAAGATGCCAAAATTCTTCCAAAATTCAGGGAGTTTATGTGGAAAAAAGAACATTATCAAAAAAGTTAATTATAGCTTTTTTTTGGATTTTTATGTTCCAAACCCTAAAGTGCATGCCACTTATATAATGAAGTTAAACGACTTTCTTTTCAGTTTTTTTTTCAGCATGAGAGGCACTAAAACGATAAATAATATGGAAGTCGGTCAATATATGAATCCAAAACAAAATTACTGAAAACGTGTCTTTTCAGTGTTTTACGTAAAAAAACGCTAAAACGGAAGCAAACCAACAAATATGAAGAAATAGAATAACATTACTAAAACGTGTTTTTGAGCTTTTTACCTACAAAAAACGCGAAAATGGATGGAAAGCATTCTATATTGGGAAGCAAAAGGACATTACGAGAAACGTGTATAATGAGTGTTTTATAGTTTAACAAGAACCACAAGGCAAAAAACTCAAATTCTCGTGTATATAGAGAAGATTCTTACATACCAAAATGCTAAAACTCATGAATAACACTTTTAATTAATTAATTAATTAATTAACCTTACCAAATGTGTGTATTTTGAGTGTTTTCACATTCTCAGTTATGAAAATCCCAAATTACATGTGAAACTAGCTTTATGTGGGAAAAAAATGACATTACCAGAAAAAGTGTCTTTTGAGTGTTTTTGAGCATTATATGCAACAAAGCACTAAAAAGCAGAGCAATCACATTACATTGGAATAAAACCAAATTTTACGAAGAACTTGCCTTTAAGT
Organism: Scylla paramamosain; assembly: GCF_035594125.1. Classification (NCBI taxonomy): domain Eukaryota; kingdom Metazoa; phylum Arthropoda; class Malacostraca; order Decapoda; family Portunidae; genus Scylla; species Scylla paramamosain. The sequence continues at coordinate 20,158,084 of NC_087155.1, read as the reverse complement.
GTTTTTTTTAACTCCTTACATACCAAAACGCTAAAAGGGTTGCAAAACACCCTTTATGGAGAAACAGAATAACATTACCAAAAACATGTATTTTGAGTGTTACTGATCATATTACCTATAAAAACGCTTAAATACATGAAAAGAACCCTATGTTTGTGAAACGAAAGGACATTAAGAAAATCGTGTATTATGAGTATTTTTAAGTTCCTTAAGTACCAAAAAGCTAAAACCCACAAATAACACTCTTTATAGAGAAAAAAAAAATATTTTTTTTTTGTTATTCGTCTTCATAGGTACCAAGATGCCAAAATTCTGAGAAAATTAAGGGAAATTATGTGAAAAAAAACATTATAAAAAAAATTATTTTAGCTTTTTCCGGAGTTGTTTACGAAACCCTGAAGTGCATGGAAAGCAGCCTATATGGGGAAATTACACGACTTTACAAGAAACCTGTCTTTAGGTGTTTTCAGCAATTTCAATAATATTACTGAAAACGTGTCTTTTCAGTGATTTACGTAGAACGCTAAAACTGATGCAAACCAACCAATATCAAGAAATAGAATAACATTACCAAAAAGTTGAGTGTTTTTGAGCTTGTTACCTACAAAAAAAAAAACGCAAAAATGAATGCAAAGCACTCTATATTGGGAAACAAAAGGATATTACAAAAAAACTTGTATAATGAATGTTTTATTAGTTTTCAAGAACCATAAGGCAAAAAACGCAAAAACTCGTGTATATTGAGAAGTTTCTTAGATACCAAAATGCTGGAACTCATGAATAACACTCCTAACTGAGAAACAGAACAACCGTACGAAATGAGTGTATTTTGAGTGTTTTTTTTCACATTCTTACCAAAACCCCAAATTACATGCGAAACTAGCTTTATGTGGAAGAAAAATGAAATTACTAGAAAAGTGTCTTATTAGTGTTTTTGAGCGTGTTAGGTAATACAGCACTGAAAAGCAGGGCAATCACATTACATGGGAATAAAACCAACTTTTACCAATAACTTGCCTTTAAGTGTTTTTGAGCTCCTTACAAACCAAAACGCTAAAATCAATGCAAAACACTCTTTATGGAGAAACAGAATAACATTATCAAAAACATATATTTTGAGTGTTTTTGAGCTTGTTACCAATAAAAACGTTTAAATACATGCAAAGAACCCTATGTTTGGGAATGAAAGGACATTACGATGAATGTGTATTATGAGTTTTTATAAGTTCCTTAAGTACCAAAAAGCTAAAAGCCACAAATAACACTCTTTATAGAGAAAAAAATAATAAATAAATAAATAAATGGCAATTTTTTTTTATTATTAATCTTCATAGGTACCGAGATGCCAAAATTCTGGCAAAATTCTCGAAAATTATTTGAAAAATGAAACTTATGAAAAAAATTAATTTTAGCTTTTTTTTCGAACTGTTATGTACCAAACCCTAAAGTGTATGGAAAGCCACCTATATGGGAAAATTAAACGACTTTAAAAGAAACCTGTCTTTTAAGTGTTCTTCAGCATGTTCGGCACCAAAACGATAAATAACATGGAAGTCACTATATATGGGAATCCAAAACAAAAATTACTGAAAACGTGTCTTTTCAGTGTTTTACGTAGAAAAACGCTAAAACGGATCGAAACCAACCAATATGAAGAAATAGAGTAACTTTACCAAAAAAGTATATTTTGAGTGTTTTTGATCATGTTGGAAACAAAAGGACATTACGAGAAACGTGTATTATGAGTGTTTTTACGTTCCTTAAGTACCAAAAAGCTTAAACCGAGAAATAACACTCTTTATAGAGAAAAAAATAAATAAATAAATGAAAAAATAGCATTTTTTTTTTTTTTGTTATTGATCTTCATAGGTAACGATATGCCAAAATTCTGGCAAAATTCAGGGAGATTATGTGAAAAAAGAATGTCAAAAAAGTTAATTTTAGCTTTTTTTCAGACTGTTATGTACCAAACCCTAAAGTGCATGTAGAGCCACCTATATGAGGTCTTTTGCGTGTTTTTCAGTATGTTAGGCACCAAAACAATAAATAATATTGAAGTCACTCTGTATGGGAATACAACACAAAATTACTGAAAACGTGTCTTTTCAGTATTTTATGTAGAAAAATGGTAAAACGAATGCAAATCGGCCAATATCATGAAATAGAATAACATTACCAAAAATGTATTTTTTGAGTGTTTTTGAGCGAAAATGGATGGAAATCTCTCCATACTGGAAAACAAAAGGACATTATGAGAAACGTGTATAATGTGTGTTTTATAGTTTCACAAGAACCAAAAGGTAAAAAACGCAAAAACTCGTATATATGGAGAAGTTTCTGAGATACCAAAATACTGAAACTCATGAAGAACACTCTTAATTCAGGAACAGAAAAACTTTACCAAATGCGTGTATTTTGAGTGTTTTTCACATTCTTAATTACCAAAACCCGAAATTACATGCGAAACTAGCTTTATGTGGGAAATGAATGACATTACCAGAAAAAAAGTGTCTTTTGAGTGTTTTTGAGGGTGTTAGGCAATAAAGAACAAAAAAGCAGGGCAATGACATTACATGCTAATAAAACCAACATTTATAAAGAACTTGTCTTTAAGTGTTTTTGATCTCCTTACATAACCAAAACGCTAAAATGCATGCAAAACTCCCTTTATGGAAAAACAAAATAATATTACGAAAAACATGAATTTTCAGTGTTTTGATCTGTTACGTGTAAAAACGCTTAAATACATGCAAAGAACCCTATGTTTGGGAAACGAAAGGACATTACGAGAAACGTGTATTATGAATGTTTTTAAGTTCCATAAGTACCAAAAGAGTTAAAACCCACAAATAACACTCTTTATAGAGAAAATAAATAAAAACTAGGATTTTTTTTTGTTATTTATCTTCATAGGTACCGAGATGCCAAAATTCTGGCAAAATTCAGGGAAATTATGTGAAAAAATAACATTATGAAAAAAGTTAATTTTAGCTTTTTTTTTTCGGACTGTTATGTACCAAAACCTAAAATGTATGCAAAGCCACCTACATGGGGAAATTAAACCACTTTACCAGACACCTTTCATTTGAGCTTTTTTCAGCAAGTTAGGCGCCAAAACGATAAAGAATATGGAAGTCACTCTATATGGGAATCCAAAACAAAATTATTGAAAGCGTGTCTTTTTAGTGTTTTACTTAGAAAAACGTTAATACGGATGCAAACCAATTAATATGAAGAAATAGAATAATATTAGTAAAAGTTATATTTTGAGTGTTTTTGAGCTTGTTACCTACAGAAAACGCGAAAATAGTTGCAAAATATTGGGAAAGAAAAGGACATGTATAATGAGTGTTTTATAGTTTCACAAGAACCACAAGGCAAAACACTCAAAAACTCGTGTATATGGAGATGTTTCTTAGATACCAAAATGCTGAAATTCATGAATAACACTCTTAATTGAGAAACAGAACAACCTTCCCAAATGCGTGTATTTTGAATCTTTTTTCACATTCTTACTTACCAAAACCCCAAATTGCATGCGAAACCAGCTTTATGTGTGATAAAAAATAGTACCAGAAAAGTGTCTGTTGAGTGTTTTTGAGCGTGTTAGGCAATAAAGCACTAAAAAGCAGGGCAATCACATTACATGGGAATAAAACCAACTTTTACCAATAATTTGCCTTTAAGTGTTTTTAAGCTCCTTACATACCAAAACTCTAAAACACATACAAAACAAGTATTTTGAGTGTTTTGTAAGATTGTTACGTAAAAAAACGCCTAAATGAATCGGAAATACCTTATATTGGAAAAATCAAAAGACATTACGAGAAACGTGTATTATGAGTGTTTTTGACCTTCTTAGCATCAAAAGGGTAAAAGGCATGTAAAACACTCTATATGGAGAAACAGAACAATATTGCCAAAAAAACGTGCATTTTGAGTGTTGTGACATTGTTAGTTATCAAAAATCCAAAATTCATGCAAAGACCCATATATAGATATATGAAACGACTTTAAAAACGTATGAAAATACCATATATAGAGAAACAGAATACATTTACCAAAAACGTGTATTTTGTGTTTGTTTGTTTTTTAGCTTATTATGTACAAAATCGCCTATCATTAAACAAATCACCCTGCATATGGAAATAAAAAGGACATTACGAGAAACATTTGTTATGTTTTTTTTTTTTTATTACTTTTTAAGTACCAAATCAGTAAAAAGCTTCAATAGTGCTCTGAAGAAAAAGAACAAACTTACCAAAAACGTGCATTTTTTTTACATTGATCATTACCAAAACGCCAACATGCATGTAAAGCAACCTATATGAAGAAACGAAACGAAATCACTAGAAACTTGTCTTTTTCTTATTTTTGAGCGTGTTAGGCACCAAATCAGTAAAAAGCAACGAAATCACCCCATAGGGGAATACAAAACAACTTTACTAAAACGTGTCTTAGAGTGTTTTTTTAGGTTCTTACGAACTAAAATGTCAAAATACATGCAAACACTCTGTTAGGTACCAAAGCACCAAAAAGACCCTATATGAAGAAACGAAAGGACATGACAAAAAACGTGTATTATGAGTTTTTTTTTTTTTTAGCTTCTTAGGTACCAAAACGCAAAAATAAATGAGTAGCACACTGTATAGAGAAAGAAAAAAAACATTACCAAAATCATGTAATTTGAATGTTTTTCACATTGTCAAGTAGCAAAACACCATAATGCTTGCTCGCTATACGAGAAAATTAAACAACAATGTAAGAAATGTATTTTTATGTGTTTTTCAGCGTGTTAGGCACGAAAACGCTAAATAGCATGGAAAGCACCTTATATAGAAATGCAAAATAATAAGCATGTCTTTTAAGTGTTTTAAACTCTTTACGTTCCAAAACGCTAAAACACGTGCAACAAACACGAATAATCTTACCAAATAGAAAAAAAACCTTACCAGAAACGTTTATTTTGATTCTTTTTTAGTCTGTTACGTACATCATCTTAAAAATGCATGAAAAGCACCCTGTATGAGGAAACGATAGGACATTACGAGAAACGTTCATTATCAGAGTTTTAAGTCTCTTAGGTACCAAACACTAAACTGCCTGAATGAAAATTAAATATATTCTATTTCTCTTAATAGAGAAACAGAACATCACCAAAAACGTGTTTTTGAGTGTTTTTTTTTTTCCTTTTTTTTGGACCAAAACGTCAAAATACATACGAAGCATCCTATATAAGGAAATGGAAAGACATTTGGAGAAACAAGTTTTATTAGCGTTTTTGAGCTTCCTAAGTAAGCTTCCTAAGTACCAAAACCCTAAACAGGATGAATAGCACCCTATATAGAGAAAAAGAACAACATTACCTAAACTCTTTATTTTGAGCGTTTTTCACATTATGTAGCAAAACATCATAATGCATGCAGATCCCTATATGAAGAAGCAAAACGATATTACAGGAAACGTGTCTTTTGACTGTTTACTTGAGTGTTAGGAATCAAAAAGCTAAAAAGCATTGAAAGCACCCTATTTGGCAATATAAAATAACATTACCAAGAAAGTATCTTTAGAGTGTTTTTCACCTTCTTACATCCGAAATCGGTGAAAAGCATGCAAAACAACCTGTATGGAGAAACAGAATAACATTACCAAAAACTTGTATTTTAATGGCTTTTGTGCTTGTTAAGTATAAAAGAGCCAAATTACACGCAAAGCATCCAACATGGGGAAAAGAAAGGACATTACGAGAAAAGTGTATTATGAGAGATTTTGAGTTTTTTAGGTACCAAGACTCAAAAACACATGATTAGAACTTTATATGGAAAAATAACTCTACCGAAAACTTTTACTTAAACTTTTTTTCATATTGTTAAGTACCAAAAGACAAAATGCATTGGAAGCCCCCTTTATCGGAAACGAAACGACATTATCATCAACGTGTCTTTTGAGTGTTTTTCAACGTGTTAGACACCAAAAACGCTGAAAAGAAAGGTTAGTGCTCCATAAAGGAATACAAAATAGCATTACTAAAAACGTGTTTTAAAGGTTCTTATGTACAAAAACGCTAAAACCCAAGCAAAACACCCTTTATACAGAAGCGAAATAAATATTTCGTTGATAAATTACATTCAGAACAGTTAGGGAACATCCCTTACAGAAGATTAAGATCGCAGAAGAATGATCCTAAATGGATGACTGAGGTTAAAACACTACATAGGGCGAAAGAGAAGTATATATGAGATTAAAGACAGGGAAAGTGGTTTTAAGGCCATAATATAATGAATTAGAAAAGTCAGGAGTTTAACAAGGAAAGCTAAAAATAGTTATGAATTAAATGTAGCCAGCCAAGCGAAGATGGACCCCAAGAGATTTTATCAGGCATAGAAGACGAAGAATAGAGAAACAATAGTTCCTTAAAGACAGCAGAGTGGGACCTGCTTAGTTGTTGGAAGGAGATTAGTAAAATTGTGAACGAGTATTTTTTAACTGTCTTTGCCCAAGAAAACATACAGGATTTGCCGAATAGTGAGAAGATATTTAGAGTAGAAGAGAATGAGAAGCTGACAGATATTACCATAAATAAAGAGATAGTGGAACAGGAGATAGATAAGCTGAAAAGTTCAAGTCACCAGGACCAGATGAAATATATTCCAGAGTATTTAAGGAATGGAAAAAGGTTATAAGTAATCTGTTAGTTTCTCTCCTTAGGAAATCACTTTAGTCATGTGAGGTATCGGTAATGTGGAGGCAAATATAGTACCTACCTTTAAGAAAGGAGAAAAAAAATTTAACGTCTAATTATAGACCTGTCAGCTTAACTTCTGTTGAATATAAAATAATGGAGTCAATAATAGCGAAGAACATTTAGAAGCATTTAGACAAACATAACTTGATAAATCAGTTACAGCATAGCTTCACGAACGGGGTCTTACCTGACAAACTTGGTAAGTTTATACAATAAGGTTTACAAGGCGGAAGATAATGGTGATAGTTATGGCATCCTACATCAGGACTTTAGTAAAGTGTTTGACAAGGTACCCCATCAGAGGCTACTGAGAAAGATTAGGGCGCACGAGAGAGATGAGGTGTTTAGATTGGATAAGGTCATGGCTAAGCGGCAGGCGACAGAGTGTTGTAATAAACGGCTCTAAATCCGAGTGGGGTCAAGTAATTAGTGGGGTGACAAAGGGATTATTAGTATTAGGGCCGATGTTGTTTGTAATATATGTCAATGACTAGGATAGTGGAATTAGTAGTGTTGTTAGTAAATTTGCGTATGACACGAGAATATGTAGATTAATTAGGTCAGAATCGCATACCATCGCCTTGCAGGCAGATTTGGATAGGATGAACGAATGGACAGACAGATGGCAAATGCAGTTTAATATCAACAAATGCAAACCACACAGTAGTTACACAATGAACAACTAAGTTCTGGTAGGTTCAGGGTAAGAAAAAGATTTGAGATTTAAAGTTAGCTCTGAACTCCGTCTAAGAAAGCAATGCAAAGAGGCCAGAAACAAAGCAAATAGTGTATTATGATTCATTTTCAGGAGTGCTAAAAGTAAAACTCCCGAAGTAATATTAAAGTTACATTTGGCGCTAGTCAGACTTCATCTAGACTACGCTGTCCAATTCTGGTCACCACATCACAGGAAGGATAAAGGTCTATTAGAATGAGTACAAAGGAGAATGACTAAAAGGATACAGGGGATGAGGAGTATTCCTTACGAAGCGAGATTCAAGCTGTTAAATTTACATTCTATAAAAAGACGTAGGTTAAGAGTTGGAGCTGATAGAAGTCTTTAAGTGGTACATGGGTTATAATAAGGGGAACATAAGGAAAATTCTTAGAATCCTTAACCATGATAGAACAAGAAAAACGGTTCAAGCCTGAAAACTTGATGTTCAAAAAGGAGACAGAAAGGAATTGGTTCTCAAATAGAGTAGTAGATGATTGGAACGGACGTAGTAATCAAGTTGTTAGTGCTGAGGCATTTGGGAACTGTAAGAAAAAATTACACATTTATGGATGAAGATGATAGGTGGAAATAGGTGGGCATATTTCATACAAGTACTGCCACGTGTAGGCCTGATGCCTTCTTGCAGATTTACTTATTTCTTATGTTCTTATTACCAAAAGCGTGTATTTTCAGTGTTTTTTTTTAGCTATTACGTGAAAAAAAATGCCAAAATACATGCAAAGCACCCCATATGAGGAAAAAAAAAGGGTCATTACGAGAAACGTGCAATATGAGAGTTTTTGAGATTCTTAGATACCAAAACGCTGAAACTCATGAATAACACTCTTAATTGAGAAACAGAACAACCTTACCAAATGCGTGTATTTTGAGTGTTTTTCACATTCTTGGTTACCAAAACCCCAAATTTCATGCGAAAACAGCTTTATATGAAAAAAAAAAATGACATTACCAGAAAAGTGTCTTGAGTATTTTTGAGCGTGTTAGGCAATAAAGCACTATAAAGAAGGGCAATCACATTACATGTGAATAAAACCAACTTTTACCAAGAACTTGCCTTTAAGTGTTTTTGAGTTCCTTACATACCAAAACACTAAAACGCATGTAAAACACCCTTTATGGAGAAACACAATAACATTACCAAAAACATGTATTTTGAGTGTTTTTTGATCATGTTACCTATAAAAACGCTTAAATACATGCAAAGAACCCTATGATTGGGAAACGAAAGGACATTACGAGAAACGTATATTATGAGTGTTTTTAAGTTCCTTAAGTACAAAAAAGCTAAAACCCACAAATAACACTCTTTATAAAGAAACCCCCCCAAAAAAAAAGTAAAATAAAGAAAAAAAATACCAATTTTTTTTTCTATCTTCATAGGTACCGAAATGCCAAAATTCTGTTAAAATTCAGTGAAATTATGTGGAAAAAAAGAACATTATCGAAAAAGTTAATTTAAGCTTTTTTTTCGGACTGTTATGTACCAAACCCTAAATTGCCTGCAAAGCTATCTATATGGGGAAATTAAACGACCTTCCAAGAAAATTGTCTTTTGAGTGTTTTTCAGCATGTTAGGCACCAAAACGATAAATAATATGATATAATAATATGATAAATAATAAGTCTCTCTACATGGGAATCTAAAACAGAATTACTGAAAACGTGTCTTTTCAGTGTTTTACGATGAAAAACGCTAAAACGGATGCAAACCAAACAATATCAAGAAATAGAAAAACATTACCAAAAAGGTATATTTTGAGTTTTTTTGAGCTTGTTACCTACAAAAAACACGAAAATGGATGCTAAGCACTTTATATTGGGAAACAAAAGGATATTACGAGAAACGTGTATAATGAGTGTTTTATAGTTTGACAAGAACCATAAGGCAAAAAACGCAAAAAACTCGTGTGTATGGAGAAGTTTCTTAGATACCAAAGTGCTGAAACTCATGAATAACACTCTTGATTGAGAAACAGAACAACCTTACCAAATGCGTGTATTTTGAGTGCTTTTCACATTCTTAGTTACCAAAACCCCAAATTGCATGCGAAACTAGCTTTATGTGGGAAAAAAATGACATTACCAGAAAAGTGTCTTTTGAGTGTTTTTGAGCGTGATAGGTAATAAAGCACTAAAAAGCAGGGCAATCACATTAAAAGGGAATAAAACCAACTTTTACCGAGAACTTGCCTTTAAGTGTTTTTAAGCTCCTCACATACCAAAACGCTAAAACGCATACAAAACGCCCTTTATTGAGAAACAGAAAAACATTACCAAAAACGTGTGCTTAAAGTGTTTTCCAGCTTGTTATATTTAAAATTTTCGAAATATATGTAAAGGACCCTATTTCGGGTAACGAAAAAAAAATATGGAAAATACTCTATATAGGAAAACTACAACTTAATGAAAAAAAAAATCTTTTTTTGTGTGTTTTGAGCTTATTACGTACCGAAACTCTAAAATGCGTCGAAACCACCCATTATTAAAGAAACATAAGAAAGTTAGCAAAAAGGTGTGTTTTGATTTTTTTCTTGAGCTTATTAGGTAATAAAACGCCAAAGTTTATGCAAAATACCTTATATAGGGAAACGAAACGATATTAACGATATTCCCCATGTCAGGTACCAAAACAAGAAAATGTATACAAAGAACCCTAAATGAAGAAACAGAACAACATTACCAATATCTTGTGTTATGAAAATTTTGGAGCTTAGGTACCAAAACGACAAAGTGCAAGCAAAGCACCCTATATGGGAAAGAAAAGATAAAATTTTTTTTTTTGTATTTCTTATGTACAAACACGTTAAAACGCATACAAAATAACGTGTAATGGAGAAACAGGACAACATTGCCAAAAAACGTGTATTTTGAGTGTTTTTGAACTTCATAAGTACCAAAATGCCAAAATACATGCAAAGAACCCTCGATGCAGTAACGGAACGACATTACCAGGATATTGTCATATGGGTTGTTTTGGAGTATATTAAGCACCATATCGCTGAAAAAAAAAATTTAGCTTCTTACGTACCAAAACGCTCAAACGCGTGAAAAATAACTTTTTATGGAGAAACAACATTTGTATTGAATATTTTTCAGCTTTTTTAGATCGCAAAACACCAAAATGAATGCATATTACCCGATATTAGGAAACGAAACGGTATTAACAGAGAAGTGCATTATGAGATTTTCACCAAAACTCAATAATATATGAATAACACTCTATATAAAGAAAATGAACAATGTTACGAAAAACGTGTATTATAAATTTTTTTTTCGCAATATTAGATAATAAAACTCCAAAATGCATACAAATCACCCTATCGAATAAACAGAACATTACCAAACACGTGTATTAAGAATGTTTTTCCCTGTGTTAGGTACTAAAACGCCACAATGCATATAAAGTAGCCAACATGAAGAAACAGAACAAATTTATTAGAAAAAAATATTATGTTTTTGTGCTTGTTAGGTACCAAAACGCTTAAGTGCATGCAAAGCACGCTGTATGGGAAAAATAAAGAACATTCTTTTGATTGTTTTTTTTTTCTGCTTACGTACTAAAACGTTAAAATGCATGCAAAACGCCATTCATGGGCAAGTAGAACAACATAACGAACACGTGTTTTAAGCGTTTTCCATCTTGTTAGGTACAAAGACGACAAAATGCATGCAAAATATCCTATTTGGGGTAATAAAACGATTTTACCAGAAACGTGTCATTTGGGTGTTTTTTTTTTTTTTAACATCAAAACGCTGATGAGAATGGAAAACACTATACATGGGAAAATAAAACATTATCAAAAACGTGTCTTTTGCGTGTTTTTGAGCTTATTACATACCAAATCGCTAAAACGCTCCAAAACAATCTTTATGGAGGAAGAGAACATTACCAAAAACGGGTGTTTTGAGTGTTTTTGAGCTTGAAAGTTACCAAAACGCCAAAATGCATGCAAATTACCCGATATTTTGAAATAAAACGATATTAACAGAAAAGTCTATTAAGAGTGTTTTTTTGAGCTTGTTATTTACCAAAACGATAATGTGCATGCAAAGCACTCTATTTGAGAAAAGCAAACAACATTGCAAAAAAAAAAACTTGTCTTTTAACAACGCGTGCAAAACACCTCTTATTGAGAAACCTAACAACATTACCGAAAACGTGTGTGTTTAATATTTTCCAGCTAGTTAGATACTAGAACGACATTTACAGAAAACGCGCCATTTGAATGTTTTTGAGCATATTAAGCACCAAAACTTTAAAACACATGAAAAATACTTTACATGGGAAAACAAAATAACATTATCATCGTGTGTATTTTGAGGGTTTATCTTATGTACCAAAACGCTAAAACGCGCGAATATTTATTTATATATATGGAGAAACAGAATAACATTACCAAAAACCTACTGTGAGTGTTTTTCTTTGTGTTTAGGTACCAAAACTCCAAAATGCATACAAAGCACTCATACAGATTGCTTTATATGCATTTTCGATACAAAAACGTGCGTTATGATTTTTTTTTTTTTTTTAAGCTCATAACATACCAAAAAGTTCAAACATGCGAAACGCTCTTTATGGAGAAACAGAGCAACGTTGCCAAAAACATGTTTTGATTTTTTTTTTTTTCAGCATGCTGGGTACCAAAATAACAAAACACATGCAAAGCATCCTATTTGAGTTAACGAAACGGCATTCCCAGAGATGTGTCATTTCTGTGTTTTTGAGCATATTAGCCACAAAAAAAGCTATAAAAACATTGAAAACACTCTATATGGGAAAATAAAACATTATCAAAAACACGTCTTTTGAGTGTTTTTGAGCTTCTTCCGTACCAAAAGGCTAAAACTGTTTATAGAAAAACAGAACAACATTACCAAAAAATGTGTTTCTTCATTGTTTTTGAGCTTGTAAGGTAACAAAACACCAAAGTCCATGATAATCACCCGATATGGGGAAACGAAACGATATTAACAGAAACGTGTGTTATAATTGTTTTTTAACTTCTTCTGTACCAAAACGCTAAAAACACGTGAATATCACTATATTGAGAAACAGAACAGCATCATCAAAACCTTGTATTATGAGTGCTTTTCTCAATGTTAGGTACCAAAATGCTAAAATGCATATAAAGCACCCTATAAAAAGAAACAGAATAATATTACAAAAACATGTATTATGAGTGTTTTTACCAAAACGCTAAAGTGCATGCAAACAAAACAAAAACAAAAACAAAAACGTGTCTTTTGAACGTTTTTCAGCTTCTTAGTACCAAAACGCGGAAACGCATACAAAACGTTGTTCATGGAGAAACAAGTACATAACCGAGAATTTGTCTTTTCATTGTTTTCCAACTTGTTGGGTACCAAAACGTGAAAATGCATGCAAAGCACCCTATTTGGGTAGCGAATCGACATCACCAGAAACGTGTAATTTGTGTGATTTGAGCATATTAGGCACGAAAACGCTAGAAAGCAGAGGGAAACAAAGCAACATTATCAACAACGTGTCTTTTAAGAAATCTTAAGCTTCTTACGTACCAAAACGCTGAAACATATGTAAAACACCCTTTAAGGTGAAACAAAACTATATTAAGAAAAACGTGTGTTTTGAGTGTTTTTGAGCTATTTAGGTAACAAACGCCAAAATGCATCCAAAGTATCCGTTACTGGGAAACGAAACGATATTAACAGAAACGTGTGTTATAAGTGTCATTCAACATTATTGATACTAAAACACTAAATTACGTGAATCGCTCTCTATATGGAAAAATAGAACAACACTACCAAAAACGTGTATTATGAGTGTTTTCACTATGTTACGTACTAAAACGTCAAATGCACACAAGCACCCTATATGACAAAAAAAAAAAAAAAAGATTACTAAAATGGTGTAAAATGAGTGTTATTAAGATTGTTAGGTACTAAAACGCCAAAAGGCACGCAAATTACCCTATATGTGAATAGCAAACAGCAATACCAAAAACATCTTTTCAGTATTTCCAGCTTATTATGTAACAACCCTCCAAAATATATGCAAATCACCCTATCCGGGGTTAGAAGACGACATTCTCAGAAAGGGTGTTTTTTTGATGATATTAGGCACCAAACGGTAAAAAGAAAGAAAAACATTCACTATAAAATATCAAAACTGTGTATTTTGTGTGTGTTTTTTTTTTTTAGGCTTCTTACGTACCAAAACGCTAAAACACGTGTTAAATACCATTTACAGAGAAAATGAACAACATTACCAAAAACGTATGATTTGTGTGTTTTCCAGATTGTTAGGTTTAGGTATTAAAACGCCAAAATGAATGATTTGATATGTGTAAAGGAAACAATATTAACAGAAACGTGTATTGTGAGCGTTTTTTTTAGCTTCTTATGTACCAAAACGCTAAAACACATGAATAGGAATCTATATGGAGAAACAAAACAACATTATAACTATGTTAAGTGCCAAAACGCCAAAATGCATACAAAACACCCTACATAGAAAAATCAGAACATTATCTAAAATGTGTAATATAAGTGTTTTGATCTTGTTATTTACCAAAACGCTAAAAGTGCATACAAAAAATCCTTCTTGGAGAAAGAAAAAAAAAGAAAAAAAAGACCATATTGAGTGTTGTTGAGCTTCTTAGCTATGAAAACTGCAAAATAAATGAAATCACCATTTTAGTAGCCGAACGAGATTACCAAAAAAACAGCTCTTTTTGAGTGTTTTTGAAAATCTTATGTACAAAAACTCTCTATATTGCAAAAGCAAACAATATAACCAAAAACATGTATTTTAGTGTTTTTTCAGCTTCTTCTTCCTTTATAGAGAAAAAGAAAAACATTGTATAAAACGTGTTTATTGAGTGTTATTGAGCTTCTTATCTACCAAAACTGCAAAATGCATGCAAAGCACGGAGCGACATTACCAGAAAGATATTTTTTGAATGTTTTTGAGCTTCTTATGTACCAAAACGCTAAAGCGCGTGGAAAACACGTTTTATTGGGATACATTACAAAAAAGAAAAAAATGTGATTTGAGCGTTTTCCAGCTTGTTAGGAACCAAAACGTGAAATTAAATGGAAATATCACGATATTGGATACTAAAGGATATTAAAAGAGTATTATGAGTATTTTCAGCTTCTTAGGTTTAAAAAAAAAACGCTAAAAAACGTCAATAACACACTATATCTAGAAACAGAACATTACCAAAAACGTCTTTTATATGTTTTTGAGCTTCTTAGGTGCTAAATCACGAAAGTGCATGCAAAGCACCCTGTATGGAAAAAAAAAAATATACTCGTATATATATATATATATATATATATATATATATATATATATATATATATATATATATATATATATATATATATATATATATATATATATATATATATATATATATATATATATATATATATATATATATATATATTAAAAAAATGTGTCGAGTGTTTTTCAGCTTACGTACTAAAACGGTAAAACGCATGGAAAACACTGTTTGTGGAGAAAAAAAAATACCAATAATGTGTATTTTGAGAGTTATCAGCGTAATAAGTAGTAAAACGCCAAAATGCATGCAAAGCACCCTATATAGAGTAACGAAACGACATTTCCAAAAGAGTGTCATTTAGGTGTTTTTTTTTTTCTAGGGTATTAGGCACCAAAACGCTAGAAAAAACAAAAACATGGAAAATACCCTATATAGGAAAATGAAACAACTTCAACAAAATCGTGTCCTTTGTTTGCTTTTGAGCTTCTTACGTACCAAAACGATAACTAAACTAAACAGTTTATGAAAAAACAGAACAATATTAGCAAAAAACGAGTGTTTTTAAGCTTGTTAGATAACTAATCGCCAAAATGCATGCAAAGTTTCAGATATGGGGAAAAGAAAAGATATTAACACTGTTTTTCAGCTTCTTATATAACGAAACGCTAAAACACGTAAATAGCATTCTATATGAAGAAACAGAACATCATTACGAAAAACGTGTATTTTGGGTGCTTTTCCCCATGTTACAGACCAAAACGCCAAAATACATATAAAGCTGTGAACTTATCATTAAACCCAGCTGTGACTTCACTGAACGTTTCCCTTTGTGTCTCACAACACAAGGGGGCAGTCACAGCCTGCCCTCTAAAGACAACTCTCTTCCTCCTCACAAAACTACAAGCACCTAATAACACACACACCCTTCACCCAAAAATTTTAAAATCATCATGGCGACTCCTACACCAGCCTCGGAGTCTCCATCTGGGGAGGGGACCATAAATGTCCCCAGGTCGGACTGCCTTTCTGTTGAAGACCCTAAGTGTCTTGACACCCCCCTCAACTTTTTCTTCATTAACTTCTGCAACATTCGCGGTCTAAGATCTAATTTTCAATCTGTAGAACACCACCTCTCCTCTTCTAAACCTCATCTTCTTTTCCTCACTGAAACTCAGGTGTCTGAGGCAACTGACAGTAGCCCCTTTTCTGTTCCCTCCTACTTTCTCTATCCTCATTTTCGATCCAAAGCTGGATGCTGCGTTTATGTGCGCAATGACTTAACCTGCTCTCGTGCCCACGTTCTTGAATCTTCCGAGTTTTCCACCATCTGGCTACGACTACAGAGTCACTCTCGTACTAAATTTATCTGTGCTGTATACCTCTCACCTAACTCCTCTGACTATAAGAAATTCTTTGACTACATAACTTCCAAAGTGGAGCACATTCTGACCCTCTTCCCTTTTGCAGAGAATTGGAGAATTCAATGTTCACCACCAGCTTTGGCTTTCCTCTCCCTTCACTGACCATCCTGGTGAACTAGCCTACAACTTTGCTATCCTCCATGACCTAGAGCAATTGGTGCAACACCCTACTCGTATTCCTGACCATCTTGGAGATACGCCCAACATTCTTGACCTTTTCCTGACCTCTAATCCTTCTGCTTATGCTGTCACCCTTTCTTCTCCGTTGGGCTCCTCCGATCACAATCTCATATCTTTATCTTGTCCTATCACTCCAATCCCTCCTCAGGATCCCCCTAAGCGAAGGTGCCTCTGGCGTTTTGCCTCTGCTAGTTGGGGGGACCTGAGGAGGTATTTTGCTGATTTTCCTTGGAATGACTACTGCTTCCGTGTCAGAGACCCATCTTTGTGTGCTGAGCGCATAACAGAGGTGATAATGTCTGGCATGGAGGCGTACATTCCTCACTCTTTTTCTCGTCCTAAACCTTCTAAACCTTGGTTTAACACAGCATGTTCACGTGCTATACATGATAGAGAGGTGGCCCACAAAAGGTACTTAAGCCTTCCATCACCAGAATCTCATGCACTTTATATTTCTGCCCGGACCCATGCCAGGTCTGTTCTCCAACTAGCCAAAAACTCCTTCGTTAACAGAAAATGTCAAAACCTTTCAAGATCTAACTCCCCTCGTGATTTCTGGCATCTAGCCAAAAATATCTCCAATAACTTTGCTTCTTTTTTCCCTCCTCTACTTCAACCAGATGGCACCACTGCTATCACATCTATTTCTAAAGCTGAACTCTGCTCAAACCTTTGCTAAAAATTCTACCTTGGACGATTCTGGGCTTGTTCCTCCCTCTCCTCCACCCTCTGACTACTTCATGCCACGTATTAAAATTCTTCGTAATGATGTTTTCCATGCCCTCGCTCGCCTAAACCCTGGGAAGACTTATGGACCTGATGGGGTCCCTCCTATTGTACTCCGAAACTGTGGCTCCGTGCTTGCACCTTGCCTAGTCAAGTTCTTTCAGCTCTGTCTGTCAACATCTACCTTTCCTTCTTGCTGGAAGTTAGCCTACATTCAACCTGTTCCTAAAAAGGGTGACCACTCTAATCCCTCAAACTACCGTCCTATTGCTTTAATTTCCTGCTTATCTAAAGTTTTTGAATCTATCCTCAACAGGAAGATTCTTAAACATCTATCACTTCACAACCGTCTATCTGATCGCCAGTATGGGTTCCGTCAAGGCCGCTCTACTGGTGATCTTCTGGCTTTCCTTACTGAGTCTTGGTCATCCTCTTTTAGAGACTTTGGTGAAACTTTTGCTGTTGCCTTGGACATATCAAAAGCCTTTGATAGAGTCTGGCACAAAGCTTTGATTTCCAAACTACCCTCCTACGGTTTTTATCCTTCTCTCTGTAACTTCATCTCAAGTTTCCTTTCTGACCGTTCTATTGCTGCTGTGGTAGACGGTCACTGTTCTTCTCCTAAATCTATTAACAGTGGTGTTCCTCAGCGTTCTGTCCTGTCACCCACTCTCTTCTTATTATTCATTAATGATCTTCTAAACCAAACTTCTTGTCCTATCCACTCCTATGCTGATGATACCACCCTGCACTTTTCCACGTCTTTTCATAGACGTCCAACCCTTCAGGAGGTAAACATATCACGCAGGGAAGCCACAGAACGCCTGACTTCTGATCTTTCTAAAATTTCTGATTGGGGCAGAGCAAACTTGGTATTGTTCAATGCCTCAAAAACTCAATTCCTCCATCTATCAACTCGACACAACCTTCCAGACAACTATCCCCTCTTCTTCAATGACACTCAACTGTCCCCCTCTTCTACACTGAACATCCTCGGTCTGTCCTTTACTTATAATCTGAACTGGAAACTTCACATCTCATCTCTAGCTAAAACAGCTTCTATGAAGTTAGGTGTTCTGAGACGTCTCCGCCAGTTTTTCTCACCCCCCCAGCTGCTAACTCTGTACAAGGGCCTTATCCGTCCATGTATGGAGTATGCTTCACATGTCTGGAGGGGTTCCACTCATACTGCTCTTCTAGACAGGGTGGAATCAAAAGCTTTTCGTCTCATCAACTCCTCTCCTCTAACTGACTGTCTTCAGCCCCTCTCTCACCGCCGCAATGTTGCATATCTAGCTGTCTTCTACCGCTATTTTCATGCCAACTGCTCTTCTGATCTTGCTAACTGCATGCCTCTTCTCCTTCCGTGGCCTCGCTGCACAAGACTTTCTTCTTTCTCTCACCCCTATTCTGTCCACCTCTCTAACGCAAGAGTTAACCAGTATTCTCAATCATTCATCCCTTTCTCTGGTAAACTCTGGAACTCCCTGCCTGCTTCTGTATTTCCACCTTCCTATGACTTGAATTCCTTCAAGAGGGAGGTTTCAAGACACTTATCCACCAATTATTGACCACTGCTTTGACCCTTTTATGGGACTGGCATTTCAGTGGGCATTTTTATTATTAGATTATTGTTGCCCTTGGCCAGTATCCTTCCTACATGAAAAAAAAAAAAAAAGGTTCAGGGTAAGAAAAATATTTGAGATTTAAAGTTAGCTCTGAACTCCGTCTAAGAAAGCAATGCAAAGAGGCCAGAAACAAAGCAAATAGTGTATTACGATTCATTTTCAGGAGTGCTGAAAGTAAAACTCCCGAAGTAATATTAAAGTTACATTTGGCGCTGGTCAGACTTCATCTAGACTACGCTGTCCAATTCTGGTCACCTCATCACAGGAAGGATAAAGGTCTATTAGAATCAGTTCAAATGAGAATGACTAAAAGGATACAGGGGATGAGGAGTATTCCTTACGAAGCGAGATTCAAGCTGTTAAATTTACATTCTTTAGAGAGACGTAGGTTAAGAGTGGACCTGATAGAAGTCTTTAAGTGGTATATGGGTTATAACAAGGGGAACATAAGGAAAATTCTTAGAATCTGTAACCATGATAGAACAAGAAAAATGGAGCATCAAGTTTTCAGGCTTGAGCCTGAAAACTGTTCAAAAAGGATGTTCAAAAAGGAAACAGGAAGGAATTGGTTCTCAAATACAGTAGTAGATGATTGGAACGGACTTAGTAATCAAGCTGTTAGTGCTCAGGCATTTGGCAACTGTAAGAGAAATTTACACATTTATGGATGGGGATGATAGGTGGAAATAGGTGGGCATATTTCATACAAGTACTGCCACGTGTAGGCCTGATGGTTTCTTGCAGATTTACTTATTTCCTATGTTCTTATGTTCTTATAACCAGAAGCGTGTATTTTCATTGTTTTTCAGCTATTCCGTGAAAAAAAAAATGCAAAAATGCTTGCAAAGCACCCTAAATGAGGAAAAAAAGGGACATTACGAGAAACGTGCATTATGAGTGTTTTTGAGATTCTTAGATACCAAAACGCTGAAACTCATGAATAACACTCTTAATTGAGAAACAGAACAACCTTACCAAATTCGTGTATTTTTAATGTTTTTCACATTCTTGGTTACCAAAACCCCAAATTGCATGCGAAACTAGCTTTATGTGGAAAGAAAAAAAAATACATTTCCAGAAAAGTGTCTTTTGAGTGTTTTTGAGCGTGTTAGGCAATAAAGCACTAAAAAGCAGGGCAATCACATTACATGGGAATAAAACCAACTTTTACCAAGAATTTGCCTTGAAGTGTTTTTGAGCTCCTTACATACCAAAACGCTAAAACGCATGCAAAACACTCTTTATGAAGAAACAGAATAACAATACCAAAAACATGTATTTTGAGTGTTTTTGATCATGTTACCTATAAAAACGCTTAAATACATGCAAAGAACCCTATGTTTGGGAAACGAAAGGACATTACGAGAAACGTGTATTTTGAATGTTATTAAGTTCCTTAAGCACCAAAAACCTAAAACCCACAAATAACACTCTTTATAGAGAAACAAAAAAAAAAAAAGTAATTTTCTTTTTTTCTTTTTTGTTATTCTTCTTCATAGGTACCGAGATGTAAAAATTCTGGCAAAATTCAGGAAAATTATATGGAAAAAAAGAACATTATCAAAAAAGTTAATTTTAGCTTTTTTTTTCGGACAGTTATGTACCAAAACCTAAATTGCATGCAAAACCACCTATATGGGGAAATTAAACGACTTTACCAGAAACCTGTCTTTTGATTGTTTTTCAGCATGTTAGGCACCAAAACAATAAATAATATGAAAGTCACTCTATATGGGAATCGAAAACAAAATTACTTAACACTTGTCTTTTCAGTGTTTTACGTAGAAAAACGCTAAAATGAATGCAAACAAACCAATATGAAGAAATAGAATAACATTGCCAAAAAGGTATATTTTGAGTGTTTTTGAGCCTGTTACCTACAAAAAACGCGAAAATGGAAGAAAAGCACTCTACTCGTATATTGGGAAACAAAAGGACTATAAGAGAAACGTGAATAATGAGTGTTTTATAGTTTCACAACAACCACAAGGCAAAAGTTTCTTAGATACCAAAATGCTGAAACTCATGAATAACACTCTTGATTGAGATACAGAACAACCTTACTAAATGCGTCTATTTTGAGTGTTTTTCACATTCTTAGTTACCAAAACACGAAATTGCATGCGAAACTAGGTTTATGTGTGGAAAAAATTATATTACCAGAAAATGTCTTTTGAGAGTTTTTGAGCGTGTTAGGCAATAAAGTACTTAAAAGAAGGGCAATCACATTACATGTGAATTAAAAAAACTTTTACCAAGAACTTGCCGTTAAATATTTTTGAGCTCCTTACATACCAAAACGCTAAAACGAATGCAAAACACCCTTTATGGAGAAACACAATAACATTACAAAAAACATGTATTTTGAGCGTTTTTTGATCATGTTACCTATAAAAACGCTTAAATACATGCAAAGAATCCTATGTTTAGGAAACGAAAGGACATTACGAGAAACGTGTATTATAAGTGTTTTTTTAGTTACTTAAATACCAAAAAGCTAAAACTCATCAATAACAACACTCTTTATAAAGAAACCAAAAAATAAATAAAAATAAATGAAATAAATGAAAATAATATACGAGTATATATATATATATATATATATATATATATATATATATATATATATATATATATATATATATATATATATATATATATATATATATATATATATATATATATATATATATATATATATATATGTTTTTTTTTTTGTTTTTTTTTTATTCATCTTCATAGGTACCGAGATGCCAAAATTCTGTTAAAATTCAGGGAAATTATGTGGATAAAAGAACATTATCGAAAAAGTTAATTTTAGCTTTTTTTTTCGGACTGTTATGTACCAAAACCCTAAAGTGCATGGAAAGCCATCTATATGGGGAAATTAAACGACTTTACAAGAAAACTGTCTTTTGAGTGTTTTTCAGCATGTTAGGCACCAAAACGATAAATAATATGGAAGTCACTCTATATGGGAATCCAAAACAAAATTACCTTAAACGTGTCTTTTTCGTGTTTTACGTAGAAAAACGCTAAAACGGATGCAAACCAACCAATATGAAGAAATAGAATAAGATTACCAAAAAGGTATATTTTGAGTGTTTTTTGAGCTTTTTACTTACAAAAAACGCGAAAATGGATGCAAAGCTCTCTATATTGGTTAACAAAAGGACATTACGAGAAACGTGCATAATGAGTGTTTTATAGATTCTCAAGAAGCACAAGGCAAAAAACGCAAAAACTCGTATATATGGAGAAGTTTCTTAGATACCAAAATGCTGAAACTTCTGAATAACACTCTTAATTGAGAAACAGAACAACCTTACGAAATGTGTGTATTTTGAGTGTTTTTCACATTCTTAGTTACCAAAACCCCAAATTGCATGTGAAAGTACCTTTATGTGGGAAAAAAAATGACATTACCAGAAAAGTGTCTTTTAAGTGTTTTTTTTTTTTTTTTAGCATGATATGCAATAAAGCACTAAAAAGCAGGGCAATCACATTACATGGGAATAAAACCAACTTTTATCAAGAACTTGCCTTTAAGTGTTTTTGAGCTCCTTATATACTAAAACGCTAAAACGCATGCAAAACGCCGTTCATTTAGAAACAGAATAACTTTACCAATAACATGTATTTTGAGTGTTTTTGATAATGTTACCTATAAAAACGCTTAAATACATGTTTGGGAAACGAAAGGACATTTCGTGAAACGTGTATTATGAGTGTTTTTAAGTTCTTTAAGTACCAAAAAGCTAAAACCCACAAATAACACTCTTTATAGACAAAAAAAAAAAAAATACAATAAATAAAAATAGATAAATAAATAAAAAAATACAAAAATAGGATTTTTTTTTTTTTGTTATTCATCTTCAAAGGTAACGAGATGCCAAAATTCTGCCAAAATTCAGGGAAACTATGTGAAAAAAGAACATTATGAAAAAAAGTGAATTTTAACTTTTTTTTCGGACTGTTATGTACCAGACCCTAAAGTGCATGCAAAGCCACCTATATGGGGAAATTGAACGACCTTACCAGAAACCTGTCTTTTCAGTTTTTTTTCAGCATGTTAGGCACCAAAACGATAAATAATATGGAAGTCACTCAATATGGGAATCCATCACAAAATTACTGAAAAAGTGTCTTTTCAGTGTTTTACGTAGAAAAACGCTAAAACGGATGCAAACCAACGAATATGAAGAAATAGAATAACATTGCCAACAAGGTTTATTTTGAGTGTTTTTGAGCTTCTTACCCACAAAAAAAAAAAACGCGAAAATGGATGGAAAGCACTCTATTTTGGGATACAAAAGGACATTACGAGAAACGTGTATGATGAGTGTTTTATAGTTTCACAACAGCCACAAGGCAAAAATCGCAAAAACTCTGTGTATATGGATAAGTTTCTTAGATACCAAAATGGTGAAACTCAGGAATAACACTCTTAATTGAGAATACAGAACAACCTTACCAAATGCGTGTATTTTGACTGCTTTTCACATTCTTAGTTACCAAAACCAAAAAATGCATGCGAAACTAGCTTTATGTGGGAAAAAAATGACATTACCAGAAAAGTGTCTTTTGAGTGTTTTTGAGTGTGATAGGCAATAAAGCACTAAAAAGGAGGGCAATTACATTACATGGTAATAAAACCACCTTTTACCAAGAACCCGACTTTAAGTGTTTTTGAGCTTCTTACATACCAAAACGCTAAAACGCATGCAAAACATCTTATATGGAGAAACAGAATAACATTACCAGAAACATGTATTTTGAGTGTTTTTGATCATGTTACCTATAAAAACGCCTAAATACATGTAAAGAACCCTATGTTTGGAAAATGAAAGGACGTTACGAGAAACGTGTATTATGAGTTTTTTTTAAGTTCGTTATGTGTGAAAAAGCTAAAACCCACAAATAACACTCTTTATAGAGTGTTTTCTTACCTAACAATGTGAAAAACACTCAAAGAGCACATTTTTGTAATCTTGTTCTTTTCTCCATATAGAGTGCTCTTCAATGTGTCAAATAGGTTTTGGTACCTAAGAAATAAAAAAAAAAAAACACTCAAAATAAAAGTTTCCTCTAATGTCGTTTCCCCTTGCAAAGTATTTTGCATGCATTTATGTTTCTTTTCATATGTAAAAAGAAAAAAAAATGTTTATGGTAATAAAGGGTGTTTTGCATACATCTCAGCGTTATGGTACGTAATTAGCTGAAAATACCCAAAAGTTAAATTTTTGGTTGTCTTGTTCTTTCATATAGGTAACTTTCAATGTGTTTTTATAACTTTGGTACCTAACATGATCATCAACACTCAAAAGACATGTTTCTGGAAATGTCGTTTCAACTCCCCATAGACGGTGCTCTGGAGGCATTTTGACGTTTTGGTACATAAAATTGTGAAAAACACTCAAAATAAACATTTTTGGTAATGTTCTGTTTTTCCATATACAGTGGTACTAAATAGTTTTCGCGTTTGGTACCTAAGACGCTCAAAAACACTAATAATACATCTTTCTCGTAATGTCCATTATTTTATCCATATTGGGTGATTTCCATGCATTTTGGCGTTTTTGTTACGTAACAATGTGAAAAAATACTCAAAATATACGTTTTCGGTAATGTTCTTCTGTTTCTTCATATATAATGTTATACATGCGTTTGTGCATTTTGCTACCTAAGAATCTCAAAACACTGATAAATGAAGTGTCTTTTTATTTCTTTTCGTATCGCCATTTAGGATACTTTGCATGCATTTTTGCTTTTTTTGTATATGTAAGAAATAAAAAAAAACTCAAAATACATGTTTCTGGTAATGTTATTCTATTTCTCCATAAAATGTGCTTTGCATGCATTTTAGCGTTTTGGTACGTAAGTAGCTGTAAAAACTCTCAAAAAGACACGCTTTTGGTAATGTTTTGCTTTTCCAAATAGAGAGTTTTCGTTCCTTTTTACCGTTTTGGTATCTAATACTCTCCAAAGAGAGTATTATTCATGCATTTTCGCGTTTTGGTACCTGAGAAGCTCAAAAACGCTCTTAATATAAGTTTCTCATAATGTCTTTGGTTACTTTTTTTTCCGTAACAAGGTCAAAACATTGAAAATACACGTTTTTTCGGTAATGCTATTCAGTTTTTCCCAAAAAAAAGCCTTTTTGGATGCTTTTAAGTGTTTTTGTATGTAAGTAGCTCATAAGCACTGAAAAGAAAAGTTTTTGTAAACTTTTGTTTTCTCCTATAGGGTGCTTTCCATGGTTTTTAGCTTCTTAGTACATAACTCGCTCATAAACACTGAAAGGACATGTTTCTGGAAATGTTTCCTTTCCCCATATAGTATGCTTTGCATTAATTTCCGCGTTGCGGTACCTAATAACGTGAAAAAAGCCTTAAAACACGTTTTGGTTAATTTTGTTCTGTTTCTCCATTTAGAGTATTGTTCATACGTTTTAGTGTTCTGGTACTTATGAACCTCAATAATGTTTTCTTTTCCCAATTTATGGTTATTTGCATGTATTTTATCGTTTTTGTATGTAACAGGCTCAAAATCTCTCAAAATGCATGTTTTTGGTAAAGCTTTTGAATTTCTCCATAAAGTGTGTTTTGCAACCGTTTTAGCGGTTTGGTACGTAAGTAGCTCAAAACACTTAATGTTTTCCCATTTACGGTACTTTCCATGCTTCTTAAGAGCTTTTTGTGCCTAACACACTCATAAACTCTCAAAAGACATGTTTCTGGAAATGTCGTTTATTTTCCCGATATCGGGTGCTTTGCATGCATTTTGGCGTTTTGATACCTAACAAAGCTAAATACACTTAAAATACACGTTTTCTCCATACAGAATGCAAATCATACGTTTTATCGTTTTGGTATCTAATTAGCTAAAAAAAAAAAAAAACTCATAATACTGGTTTCTCTTAAAGTCTTCGTTTTCTTATATAGGGTACTTTATATGCATTTTGACGCTTTTGTACATAACAAGCTGAAAAATCGCTCAAAATGCTCGTTTTTGGTAATGTTTTTATGTCTCTGCAGGAAGGGTGTTTTGCATGTTTTATCGTTTTGGTACATTATAAATTTAAAAACTTACAAACACGTGAAAAGTCATTTTGTTGGTTATTTCTTTTTCCCTTCCAACATAGTGCTCTTTTCATACTTCTTAGTGTTTTGGTGCCTAACACGTAGAAACACTCTCAAAAGATAGGTTTCTTGTAATGTCGTTTTGTGTTGTCTTTTAGGAGTCTTTGCATGTATTTTTGCGTTTTGGTACCTAATAATATGAAAACCACTCAAAATATATATTTTCATTCTTGTTGTTTTGTTTCTCCATATAGAGTACTATTAAGGTGCCTTTGTGTTTCGTACCTAAAAAGCTCAAAAGCTCTCATAATACACGTTTCTCGAAATGTCTTCGTTTCCTGGCATAGGGAACTTTGCATACATTTCGGCGTTATTCTACTTACATACCTCAGAAACACTGAAAATATAGTTTTTTTTTTGTATTAATATTTTGTTTCTCCATAAAGCGTGTTTTGCGTCTGTTCAAGCGTTTTGATATAAAAGTAGCTCAAAAACACTAAAAAAAATACTATTTTTTTGGTTATTTTGTTTTGTATTCCCATATAGGATGCTTTCCATTTTTATTTTTTAGAGTTTTGGTGCCTAACACGCTCATAAACACTCAAAATTCACGTTTCTGGAAATTTCGTTTCGTTTCTCCCATAGATTGCACTTTGCATGAATTTCGACTTTTTGGTACATAACATTGTGAAAACAAACAAAATACACGTTTTTAGTAATGTTGCTCTGTTTCTCCATATAGAGTGATATTCATGCATTTTCGTATTTTTCAACCTAGTAAGGCCTAAAACATTACCAATAATTTGTATTTTGAGTGTTTTTTTTTTTTATTATTAGGTACCAAAATGCCATAATGTATTCACAGTCACCTATATAAGGAAATAAAACTACATTACTAGAAAAATGTCTTTTGAGGGTTTTTTTTTATTCATTTATTTATTTATTTTATTTTTTTTTCGTATTAGGCATCATAACGCTAAAAAGCTTGGAAATCACCCTATATGGGAATATACATGTAAAACAACATTACGAACAAGTGTCTTTTCAGGGTTTTAGAATTTCTTTAGCACCAAAACTCTAAAACATGCAAAACACACTTTATATATATATATATATATATATATATATATATATATATATATATATATATATATATATATATATATATATATATATATATATATATATATATAAAAGAGAATAACCTTACGAAAAACAAGTATTTTGAGTGTTTTTGAGCTTGTTACGTAAAGAAACGCCAAAATATATGCAAAGTCCTCTATTTTGGGAAACGAAAGGACATTATGAGAGATCTATTATAATCTTTATTTTCTATTTACCTTTTTAGGTACAAAGATGCTAAAACGCACTGACAGCACTTAATGTGAAAAAAAAATACCTAAAACGTATATTTTGAGTGTATTTAACAAAACGCCAAAATGCATGCAAAGCAACGTATATGGCAATATAAAACATCATTACGAAAAAACGTGTCCTTTGAATGTTATAGAGCTTCCTACGTACAAAACGCTATAACGAATAAAAAACACTTTATGGAGAAAAAGAATAATATTACAAAAAAATAACTATTTCGAGTGTTTTTAGCGTGTTACATAGAAAAATACAAAAATGCATGAAAATAACGCTATATGGGGAAACAAAAGGACATTACGAAGAAAATCTATTATAAGTGTTTTTGAACATCTTAGGTAACAAAATGCTGAAACTCAGGAATAGTACTCGATATCGAGAGCAAAAAAACGTGTATTTTGAGTGTTTTCTTATTAATAAATAGCAAATCACCAAAAATGCATTGAAAATCCTCTATATGGGTAGAAACGAGATTTCCAGAAGCGTATCTTTTAAATGTTTTTGAGCGTGTTAAGCACCAATACGCTAAAAAGCATGGAAATCACCTTATTTGGGAATACAAAACGACTTAACGAAAAACATGACTTTTTGAGTGTTTTTGAACTTCTTATGTACCAAAAAGGTAAAATGCATGCAAAACACCCTTTATGCAGAAACAGAATAACATTACCAAAAACAAGTATTTTGAGTGTTTTTGAGCTTGTTACACAGAATAACACCAAAGTATATGAAAAGTATACTATGTGGGAAAACAAAAAAGACATTAGAAGAAAAGTGTATTATAAGTGTTTTTGAGCTTCCCAGGTACCGAAATGCGAAAACGCGTTAATACCACTTTATACGAAGAAACAGAACAACATTACCAAAAACCGCGTAATTTGAGTGTTTTTTTTTTTTTTCCACATTGATAAGTACCAATATATTTGGAAACGATAAAATGTGTTTTTTTTTTTTTTAGTGTTTCTTTGTATGTTTGTCACGAAAACGCTAAAACGCAATGGTAAACACCCTAAATGGGAATAGAAAACAACTTTACCAAAAAACGTGTCTTTTGAGTGTTTTTCAGCCTCTTACGTACCGAAACCCTAAAAAAGCATGCAAAACACTTTTTATGTAGAAGAATATCATTACCCAAAACAAGTTTTTTGAGAGTTTTTTGAGTTTGTTGCATACAAAAACATTAAAATGGATGCAAAATACTCTTAATAGGGAGACGTAATGACATTACGAAAATCCTGTATTATAATTATTTTTTTTTACATTTTAGGTATCAAAACGCTAAACCTATAAACAGCACTCTATGAAGAAACAGAACTACATTAAGAAAAACGTGTATTTTGAGCATATTTCACATTATTAGGTACCGAAACGCCAAAATGCATGGAAAGCCCTTGATATGAGGAAATTAAATTGTTACAAGAAAGCATCTTCCGAAACGAAAAGACTTTACGAGAAACGTTTATTATGAATGTTTTTGGTTCTTAGGTACAAAAACGCTAAAACGCATGAATAGCACTTTATATGAAGACACATAACATTATTAATAACATGTATTTTGAGTCTATTTCAAATTGTTAGGCTTTTTTGTTACCTAACCATGTGAAAAGCAATAAAAATACTCGCTTTTGTTAATGTTGTGTTCTTATATAAAGATTATTTACACCCGTTTTAGCGTTTTCGTGATGTCTTTTCGTTTTTGCATGAATTTTGGCATTTTTCTAGGAAACAAGCTGAAAAAGCACTCAAAACACACGATTTTATTACTTATACTGTTTCTCCATAAAAGTTGTTTTGCATGCTTCTTAGCGTTTTCGTAAGTCGCTCAAAAAGACCGAAGAGAAACGTTTTTGGTAATGTTTCTTTTTTTTTCCATATTGGGTAATTTTCATGCTTTTTTAACCGTTTTGGTGCCTAACACGCTCATAAACACTCAAAAAACACTCCTATAAAGTGTGCTTTGCGTACATTTTGGCGTTTTGGTACCTAACCATGTGAAATACACTCAAAATGCAAGTTTTCTATAATGTTAATTGTCTACATATATTTAGGCGTTTTAGCGTTTTAGTACCTAAGAAACTGGAAAAAAAAAACACTCATAACACAAATTTCTCGTAATGTGTTTTTGTTTCCTCAGATCGCGTAATCAAGCATTTTGGCGTTTTTCTACGTAATAAGCTGAAAAACTCTCGAAATACTTGGTTTCAGTAATATTATCATGTTTTCTACATGAAGAGTGTTTGCATACATTTTCGCGTTTTGTTACCTAAGAAGATCATAATCACTCAAAAAACATGTTCCTGGAAATGTCTTTTTTTCTTCTTAATATAGGGTACCTTACATGTATTTATGCATTTAATTACTTAACAGTGTAAAAAAAATACACAAAACACGTTTGTTTTTTCTTTTGATGTTGTTCTGTTTCTCCATTTAGAGTTTTATTACGAGGTTTTCGCGTTTTCGTAGACAGAAAACTCAAAAACACTCATAACACACGTTTCTAGCAATGTCTTTTCATTTCCTCATTCTTTGCATGCATTTTGGCGATTTTGTACGTAACAAACTCAAAAGCATTTAAATACTTGTTTTTGTTAAGGTTACTCTCTTTCTATTTAAAAGGGTGTTTTCTATTCATTTTATGGTTTTTGTACATAAATAGCTCAAAAACACACCAAACACACGTTTTTAGAAATGTTGTTTTACTTTCACCATAGAGGAACTTTTCCATGCCTTTTAGCGTTTTTGTACCTAACACGCTCATAAACACTTAAAAAAAGAAAAATACATGTTTCTGGAAATGTCGTTTCGTTTCCCTAGAGAGGGCACTTTGCATGCATTTTGGCGTTTTTGCTATCTTACAATGTGAAAAAAAACTCAAAAATCACGTTTTTTGGTAAGTGTTTTTATTTATTTTTTTTTCCATATAGAGTAATACTATTTATGTCTTTTAACGTTTTGGTACCAAAAAGCTTAAAAACACTGATAATACACTTTTCTTGTAATGTCTCTTCGTTTCCTAATATTAGGTACTTTGCATACATTTTGGCGTTTTCGTAGTTAACAAACTGAAAACCCTTAACATACTTCTTTTTCGTAATTCTATTGTGTTTCTCCATAAATCATGTTTCACATGCGTTTTAGCGTTTTGGTACGTAAGTAGCTCAAAAACATTTTGGTGCCTAACACGATCATAAACACTCAACAGACACGTTTCACGAAATATCATTTTCTTTTCCAACTATAGCCTATTTTTCCTGTTTTTTGGCTTTTTGGCACCCAATAATGTGTAATACACATAAAACACAAGTTTTTGGTAGTTTTTTTTTTTTTCCATAGAGAGTGCTATTAATGCCTTTTAACATTTTGGTACCTAAGAAGCTCAAAAGCACTAATACACGTCTCAGGTAATGCCCTTTCGTTTTCCATAGTGTACTTTGTGTGCATATTGTCGTTTTTGTAACAAACTCAAAAACAATTTTTTTTTTTTTCGCAAATATATAATATTTCGCCATAAATTTTTTTATTATTTTTTTTTTTGCTTGCGTTTTACCATTATGATACGTAATTACCTGAAAAACACTGAAAAGAGACGGTTTCGGTGACGTTTTGTTATCCATATAGGGTGTTTTTTATTTTTTATTTGTTTACTTTTTTTTCGTTTTGGTTCTTAACACGCTAATAAACTCATAAGACACATTACTAGAAATTTAGTTTCTTTTCCCTACATAGGGATCGTTGGATGCATTTTGGTGTTTTGGTATCTATGAATGTGAAAAAAAAAAAACACTCAAAACACACGTATTTGGTAATGTAATGGCCTAAACCCTAGGAAAGGCTTATGGACCTGATGGGGTCCCTCCTATTGTTCTTCGAAACTGTGCCTCCGTGCTTGCACCTTGCCTAGTCAAACTTTTTCAGCTCTGTCTGTCAACATCTACCTTTCCTTCTTGCTGGAAGTTTGCCTACATTCAACCTGTTCCTAAAAAGGGTGACCGCTCTAATCCCTCAAAGTACCGTCCTATTGCTTTAATTTCCTGCTTATCTAAAGTTTTTGAATCTATCCTCAAAAGGAAGATTCTTAAACATCTATCACTTCACAACCTTCTATCTGATCGCCAGTATGGGTTCCGTCAAGGCCGCTCTGCTGGTGATCTTCTGGCTTTCCTTACTGAGTCTTGGTCATCCTCTTTTAGAGATTTTGGTGAAACTTTTGCTGTTGCCTTGGACATATCAAAAGCCTTTGATAGAGTCAGACACAAAGCTTTGATTTCCAAACTACCCTCCTTCGGTTTCTATTCTTCTCTCTGTAACTTCATCTCAAGTTTCCTTTCTGACCGTTCTATTGCTGCTGTGGTAGACGAACACTGTTCTTCTCCTAAATCTATTAACAGTGGTGTTCCTCAGCGTTCTGTCCTGTCACCCACTCTCTTCTTATTATTCATTAATGATCTTCTAAACCAAACTTCTTGTCCTATCCACTCCTACGCTGATGATACCACCCTGCACTTTTCCACGTCTTTTCATAGACGTCCAACCCTTCAGGAGGTAAACATATCACGCAGGGATGCCACAGAACGCCTGACATCTGATCTTTCTAAAATTTCTGATTGGGGCAGAGCAAACTTTGTATTGTTCAATGCCTCAAAAACTCAATTCCTCCATCTATCAACTCGACACAACCTTCCAGACAACTATCCCCTCTTCTTCAATGACACTCAACTCTCCCCCTCTTCTACAACATCCTCGGTCTGTCCTTTACTTATAATCTGAACTGGAAACTTCACATCTCATCTCTAGCTAAAACAGCTTCTATGAAGTTAGGTGTTCTGAGACGTCTCCGCCAGTTTTTCTCACCCCCCCAGCTGCTAACTCTGTAAAAGGGCCTTATCCGTCCATGTATGGAGTATGCTTCACATGTTTGGGGGGGTTCCACTCATACTGCTCTTCTAGACAGGGTGGAATCAAAAGCTTTTCGTCTCATCAACTCCTCTCCTGTGACTGACTGTCTTCATCCTCTCTCCCACCGCCGCAATGTTGCATATCTAGCTGTCTTCTACCGCTATTTTTATGCTAACTGCTCTTCTGATCTTGTTAACTGCATGCCTCCCCTCCTTCCGCGGCCTCGCTGCACAAGACTTTCTTCTTTCTTTCACCCCTATTCTGTCCACCTCTCTAACGCAAGAGTTAACCAGTATTCTCAATCATTCATCCCTTTCTCTGGTAAACTCTAGAACTCCCTGCCTGTTTCTGTATTTCCACTTCCTATGACTTGAATTCCTTCAAGAGGGAGGTTTCAATACACATATCCACCAATTTTTGACCACTGCTTTGACCCTTTTATGGGACTGGCATTTCAGTGGGCATTTTTTTTTTATTAGATTTTTGTTGCCCTTGGCCAGTATCCTTCCTACATAAAAAAAAAAAAAAATGTTGTTTTGTATCTTCATATAGAATATTATTCATGATTTATTGCGTTTTGGTACCTAAGAAGCTCAAAAACATTCATAACACACGTTTCTTGTAATGCCTTTTCGTTTCTCCATATAAAATTTTCGTACCTAAGAAGGATGTATTTTGGCGTTTTTCCACCTAAGCTCACAAAACACTCAAAAAACTTGTTTTTGGTAATATTAGTCTTTTTTCTCCATAAATTGTGTTTTGTATGCGTTTTTTTGCGTTTTTGGTACGTAAGATACTGAAAAAACACTAAAAGACACGTTTTTTGGTACTATTGTTTTTTTTTTTTTTTTTTTTCTTTTCATATAGAATGCTATTCATGCGTTTTAGAGTTTTCATACTTAAGAAGCTCAAAAAACAGATTTCTCGTAAAGACTTTTCAATATCGAGTGCTTTGCATGCATACGTGTATTTTCATTATTTTTCAGCTTGTTACATAGAAAAACACCAAAATGCATGCAAAATTGCCTATATGGAAAACAAAAAGAGATTACGACAAACGTGTTCTTTTTTTTTTTTTTAGCTTCTTTGGTACCGAAATGCTTAAACATGTTAATAGCACGCTATATGGAGAAACAGAACAATATAACCAAAAAAAAAAATGTATTTTGAGTGTTTTTTAAATTGTTACCTACCAAAACGTCAAAAGGCATGCAAAGTCCCCTTACATGGGAACACGAAACGACATTACAAGAACCGTATATTTTTCTTGCATGTTAGGCACCATAACACTAAAAAGGTTTTATTTTAAAGCTCCCTGAGTAGAAAATAATATTACAAAAAAACGTGTCTTTTGAGTGTATTTCAATTTCTTACGTACCAAAACGCTAAAACGTATGCAAAACGCCCTTAAAAAAAAAAAAAAAGCTACCACAAAAAAAAAATATTTAGTGTTTTTGAGCTTGTTACGTACAAAAACGTCAAAATGCATTTAAAATACCCTATATAGGAAAATAAAAGGACATTACGAGAAACATGTACCATGTATTATGATGTTTTCTTATGCTTTCAAATACCAAAAGGCTAAAGCGCATAAATAAAACGCTATATGAAGAAACAGAACATTACCAAAAACGTGTATTTTGAATGTATTTTGCATTCTTAGGTACCTAAAGGCCGAAATGCATGCAAAGCACCATCCATTGGGAATCGAAACGACATTTCCAGAAATATGTAATTTTAGTGTTTATAAGTGTGTTATGCACAAAAACGCTAAAGAAAAAAAAAAACACGGAAAAAATCAATCAACATTATCAAAAAACTTGTCCTTTGAGTTTGCTTTGAGCTACTTACGTGCCAAAACGGTAAAACACACACAAAAAAAAAAACTATGTACGAAATTTTTATATATTTTTTTTTTTACGAAAAACGTCTATGTTCAGTGTTTTTGAGATTGTCACGAAAAAAAAAAAAAACGCTTTATTACACGCAAGAAACCCTATATGGGTAATAAAAAGACATTAGGAGAAACGTGTATTATGAGTATTTTTAAGCTTCTTAGGTACTAAAACACTAAAATTAATGAATAGCACTCCATATGGAGAAACATAACAATTATTTTGAGTGTTTTTTTTTCGCAATGGTAGGTAACAAAACGCGAAAATCTATAAAAAGCACACTATACACCGACATTTCCAGAAGTGTGTCTTTTCACAGTTTATGAGAGTGTTTGTCACCAATACGCTTTAAAGCATGGAAAGCAACCCATATGGGAAAACAAAACAATATTACCAAAAATGTATCTTTCCAGTGTTTTTGAGCTAGTTACGTACCAAAACGCTAAAACGCATTAAAAAAAAAAAAAGCTTATGGATAAAAAATAATATTACCAAAAACGTGAATTTTCAGTTTTTCTGAGTTTATTACGTTGAAAAACGTCAAAAATGCATGTAAAAATTGCCTATTTGGGAAAACGAGAAGTCATTACGAGAAACGTGTATTATGAGTGTTCTAGATCTTCTTAGGTAAGAAAATGCGAAAAAAAACATGAATAGCTCTCTATATGGTGAAACAGAACAACATCTATTTTGAGTGTTTGTTAGGTACCAAAACGCAAAAATCAATCGGGAACAGAAACGACATTATAAGAAACGTATCTTTTGAGTCTTTTTGTGCATGTCAGGCACCAAAACATTAAAAAAAAAAAAAAAAAAAACATGAAAAGCATCCTATGTGGGAATAGAACACGATATAACTAAAAACGTGAGTTTTGAGTGTTTTTCTCTTTTTTACGTCCCAAAACGCTAAAACGCATGCAAAACATCCTTTTACGGAGAAACAAAATCATTACCAAAAACGTCCTTTGAGAGTTTTGAGCTTACAAAAAAAACATCAAAATAG
This sequence comes from Scylla paramamosain, assembly GCF_035594125.1. Lineage (NCBI taxonomy): Eukaryota > Metazoa > Arthropoda > Malacostraca > Decapoda > Portunidae > Scylla > Scylla paramamosain. The sequence continues at coordinate 20,123,127 of NC_087155.1, read as the reverse complement.
ATGCAAAGTTCCCTTGGGGAAAAGAAAGGACATCAAGAGAAACATGTATTATGAGTGTTTTTTGAGCTTTTTTTTTTAGGTACCAAAAGGTTAAAACGCAAGAATAGCGTAGTTTATGGAGAAATAAAACAACACTAATGAAAACATGTATTTTGAGTGTATATCACTTTGTTAGGTATGAAAACCCTAAAATGCATGGAAGACACGGAAACGAAACATTTCCAGAAAAAAAAATGTCTTTTGACAGTGTTATAGGCACCAAAACGCGAAAAAGCATGGACAGTTCCCTCTATGGGAAAACAAAACATTACCAAAAACGTATCTTTTGGGTGTTTATGAGGTACGAACCAAAACGCTTAAATGGTTGCAAAACACCCTTTATGGAGAAAAAGAATAACGTTACAGAAAACGTTTATTTTCAGTGTTTTTGAACTTGTTACGAAGAATAACACCAAAATTCATCTAAAATACCCTATCTGGGGAACGTAAAGAAATTACAAGAAGCGTATGTAAAGAATGTTTTAGAACTTATTAATATGAAAACACATTAATGGCCCTTAATATGGAGAAACAAGTTTATGAGCGTGTTAGGCACCAAAAACGCTAAAAAGAAAGGAATATTTTTATATAAGAAAAAAAAAAAAACATTACCATAAACGTGTCATTTGAGTGTTTTTCAGTTACTTACGTACCAAAACGGCTAATCGGGTGTAAAAAATCCTTTAAAGAAAAACAAAACTTTACTTAAAAGCATAAGTTTTGATTGTTTTTTTGACACTTACGTAGAAAAACCCCAAGATCCAGGAAAAGTACCATACACTGGGAAACGAAAGACATTGCAAGAAACGTATTTTTAGTGTTTTTTTGCTTACTTGGTACCAAAACGTTAAAACGACTGAATAACACTTTATATGAAGAAATACAACAAGATTAACAAAGACGTGTATTTTAAGTGATTTTCACATTGTTAGGTACCAAAGCAGTAAAATGCAAAGCACTGCCTATGGATAAATTAAAATAAATATCGAGAAATATGTCTTTTCAGTGCATATGAACGTGTTAGCCGCCAAAAACGCTTAAACAAAACAACATTACCAAAAAAAACTTGGTTTTTGAGTGTCTTATGAGCAACTTACGTACTAAAACGCTAAAACGCAAGCAAAACACTCTTTATAGAGAAACAATATAACATTATCAAATCCGTGTATTTATTTATTTTTTTTAGCTTGTTGCGTACAAAAAACGCCACAATGCATGCAAAATAACCTATATATGGATACGAAAGCTCAATATGAGAAACGTGTATTATGAGTGTTTTTGACCTTGTTAGGTGTTTTTGACCTTCTCCTTATCAAAATGCTAAAACGCATGAATAACACTCTATATGGTGATACAGTACAACATTAGGAAAAACGTGTATTTTCGAGTGTTTTTTTACATTGTTAGGTAGAAAACGCGAAAATCCATCTAAAGCAAATTATATGGGGAAAGGAAACGACATTTCCAGAAACATGTAATATGGGTTTTTATGAACTTGTTAGGCATTAATACTCCAAAAACCATTAAAAGTATCTTATATGGGAATACTAAATAAAAAAAAAAAAAATAGAAAAAACGTCTTTGGTGTGTGTGTTTTTTTTTTTTGAGCTACTTACGTACCAAAATGCTTAAACGTATGCAAAACACTCTTTATGGAGAAACATAATATTATTGCAAAAAACGTATATATTTCCAGAAACATGTAATTTGAATGTTTATGAGGAAGTTAGGCACTAACACAAAAAAAAAAAAAAAAAAAGGAAAGATCATTATATGTAAAAACAAAATAACATTACCAAAAACGAGTCTTTTGTGTGTTTTTGAGCTTCTTACGTACCAAAACGCTAAAATGCATGTAAAACACCCTTTAAGGAGAAACAAAATAACATAAACAGAAAAATGCATTTTGAATTTATTTTCATCTTTTTACGTACAAAAAGTACAAATGCAAAGTACTTGCAAAGTACACTATATGGGGAATCGGAAAGGCATTACTAGAAACGTGTATCATGAGTGTTTTTGAGTTTCTTAGGTCCTGAAACGCTAAAACGCATGAAGAGAGCACTCTATATAAAAGAAACAGAACAAGATTACCAAAAACGTGTATTTTAAGTTTATATATATATATATATATATATATATATATATATATATATATATATATATATATATATATATATATATATATATATATATATATATATATATATATATATATATATATATATATATACGAGTATATGTATATATATATATTAGGCACTGAAACGCAAAAATGCATGTAAAGCACACTAAATGGGGAAAGGAAACGATATATCCATAAAAAAAAAATAATAATGTTTATTAGCGTGTTAGTCACCAAAACGCTAATAAGTATGGAAAACTCCCTTTATGGGAAAACAAAACAACATTACAAAAAACGTGTCTTTTGAGTGTTTTGAGCTAATAACATCAAAACGATAAAATGCATGCAAAACACCCTTGATAGAATAACTTCATATTACCAATGACATGTATTTTCAGTGTTTGTGACCTTGTTACCTAGAACAAAGCCAAAATACATCCAAATTACCCTATATTGGAAAAAAAAAATAGCATTGCGAAAACTCGTATTTTCAATGTTTTTGTGCTCTTCTAGACAGGGTGGAATGAAAAGCTTTTCGTCTCATCAATTCCTCTCCTCTAACACTGTCTTCAGCCTCTCTCTCATCGCCGCAATGTTGCATCTCTAGATGTCTTCTACCGATATTTTCATGCTAACTGCTCTTCTGATCTTGCTAACTACATGCCACCCCTCTTCCCGCGGCCTCGCTGCACAAGACTTTCTTCTTTCTCTCACCCCTATTCTGTCTACATCTCTAACGCAAGAGTTAACCGGTATTCTCAGTCATTCATCCCTTTCTCTGGTAAATTCTGGAACTCCCTGCCTGCTTCTTTATTTCCACCTTCCTATGACTTGAATTCCTTCAAGAGTGAGGTTTCAAGACACTCATTCATCAATTTTTGACTACTACTTTGACCCTTTTATGGGACTCGCATTTCAGTGGGCATTTATTTTATTGGATTTTTTTTTTGCCCTTGGCTAGTGTCCTTCCTACATAAAAAAAAAAAAGTCTTTTCGTTATCCCATATATGGTACCTTGCATGCATTTTGGCATTTTTATACATATGCTCAAAACACTAAAAAATACTTCTTTTTTTTTTTTTTTTTTAGTAAAGTAATGTTTTTTTTTTTTCTCTCTCTCTCTTTAAGGTGTGTTTTTAGGTGTTTAATTTTTTGGTACATAAGTAGCTCAAAAACATTTAAAATATGTTTTTGGTAATGTATTGTTTTCCCATATTGGGAGCTTTACGTCCTTTTTAGCATTTTGTTGCCTACCAGGCTCATAAACACTCAGAAGTCATTTTTTTTTAATTCTCGTTTCAATTCGCTATAGAAGATGTTTTCATGCCTTTTATCGTTTTGGTAGCTAACAATGTGAAAACACTCAAAATACACGCTTTTCGTAATGTTGTTCTGTTCCTCTATATAGAGTTCTTTTCATATGGTTTTTGTTTTGTTTTTGTACTTAAGAAGCTCAAAAGCACTCATAATACACGTTTCTCGTTATCTTCCCTTGTTATTCCACATAGTGTACTTTTCATGCATTTTGGCATCAAAGCTCAAAAACATTCGAAACACTCAAGTTCAGAAAAACACACAAGACTCGCTTTTCGTAATATTGTTTTCTTTTCCCATATAAGGTGATTTCCATGCTTTTTAGCTTTTTTATGCCTAACACGTTTAAAAACACACTAAAGATACGTTCCTGGAAATTTCGTTTCCCATATAGGGGGCTTTTCATGCATTTTGGCGTTTTGGTACCTAACTGCGAAAAACAATCAAAATGCACGTTTTTGGCAATGTTCCTTTTAACAATATTGAGTTCTATTCATGAGGTTTGGTGTTTCGGTACGTAAATAGCTCAAAAACAATACAAAGACAGGTTTTTCGTAATGCTGTTTTGTATACCCATATAAGGTGATTTCCATTTTTTTTTTTTTTAGCGTTTTGGTGCCTAACACGCTTATAAACACTCGAAAGATCCGTTTCTGGAAATTTCGTTTCGTATGCTCATATAAAAGACTTTGCATTGATTTTGGAGTTTTGATACCTATAGTTGTGAAAAACACTCAATATACACGTTTTTCGTAATGTTCTCTGTCTCCATAGTAAATGTTATTCATGCGTCTTAGCGTTTTGGTACGTAATAATACATACATAATACACGCTTCTCGTAATGTTCTTTCGTTACCTCATATACGGTACTTTCCATGCATTTTGTCCTTTTTTTACGTAACAAGCTCAAAAATTCTCAAAAAAATCTGTTTCTGGTATTGTTAATCTCTTTCTCCATAAAGGGTGTTTTCAGTGTGTTTTACTGTTTTGGTACGTAAGAAACTCAAAAAACACTCAAAAGACATGTTTTTCGTAATATTGTTCTGTATTACCTATATATATATATATATATATATATATATATATATATATATATATATATATATATATATATATATATATATATATATATATATATATATATATATATATATATATAGGTAATACAGAACAACATTACGAAAAACGTGTCTTTTGAGTGTTTTTGAGTTTCTTACGTACCAAAACAGTAAAACACACTGAAAACATATAAGAACATTATCAAAAAAGTTATATTTAGCTTTTTTTTTCGGACTGTTATTTACCAAACTCCTAAAGTGCATGCAAAGCCACATATACGAGTATTAGTAAATTAAACGTCTTTCCCACAAAACTATCTCATGAGTTTTTTACAGCATGTTAGGAACCAAAACGATAAATAACATGGAAGTCAATCTATATGGGAATCCAAAACAAAATTACTGAAAACGTTTCTTTTCGGTGTTTACGGAGAAAAAACGCTAAAACGGATGCAAACCAACCAATATGAAGAAATAGAATAACATTACCAAAAGTGTATATTTTGAGTGTTTTTGAAATTGTTACCTACAAAAAACATGAAAAAGGATGGAAAGCACTCTATATTGGGAAGCAAAAGGACATTACGAGAAACGTGTATAATGAGTGTTTTATAGCTTCACAAGAACCACAAGGCAAAAAACGCAAAAACTCGTGTATATAGAAAAGTTTCTTACATTCCAAAATGCTGAAAATCATGAATAACACTTTTAATTCAGAAACAGAACTATCTTATCAAATGTGAGTATCAAATTACATGCGTAACTACCTTTATGTGGGAAAAAATGACAATACCAAAAAAGTGTCTTTTGAGTGTATTTGAGCGTGATATGCAACAAAGCACTAAAAAGCAGAACAATCACATTACATGGGAATAAAACCAACTTTTTCCAAAAACTTGCCTTTAAGTGTTTTTTAACTCCTTACATACCAAAACGCTAAAACGCATGCAAAACACCCTTTATGGAGAAACAAAATAACATTACCAAAAACATGAATTTTAAGTGTTTTTCATCATGTTACCTATAAAAACGCTTAAATACATGCAAAGAACCCTATGTTTGTGAAACGAAAAAACATTACGAAAATTTTGTATTATGAGAGTTTTTAAGTTCCTTAAATACCAAAAAGCTAAAACCCACAAATAACACTATAGAGAAAAAAAATCAATCAATAAAAAATATAATTTTTTTTTGTTATTTATCTTCGTAGGTACCGAGATGCCAAAATTCTGGCAAAATTCAGGGAAATTAGGTAAAAAAAACATTATAAAAAAAAATAATTTTAGCTTTTTTCCGGATTTATTTACGAAATCCTCAAGTGCATGCAAAGCCACCTATATGGGAAAATTACACGACTTTATCAGAAACCTGTCTTTTGAGTGTTTTTCAGCAATTTCAACAATATTATTGAAAACGTGTCTTTTCAGAGATTTACGAAAAAAACGCTAAAATGGATGCAAACCAACAAATATGATGAAATAGAATAACTTTACCAAAAAGATATATTATGAGTGTTTTTAAGCATGTTACCTACAAAAAAAATGCAAAAATAGATGAAAAGCACTCTATATTAGGAAACAAAAGAACATTACGAGAAACGTGTATAATGAGTGTTTTATAATTTCACAAGAACAAGAAGACAAAAAACTCAAAAACTCGTGTACATTGAGAAGTTTCTTACATACCAAAATGCTGAAACTCATGAATAACACTTTTAATTGAGAAACAGAACTACCTTACCAAATGTGTGTATTAGAGAAGTTTCTTACATGCCAAAATGTAAGTGTATGCTCATGAATAACACTTTTAATTAAAAAACAGAACAGCCTTACTAAATGCCTGTATTTTGAGTGTTTTTCACATTCTTTGTTACCAAAACCCCAAATTCCACGCTAAACTAGCTTTATGTGGGAAAAAAATGATATTAACAGAAAAGTGTCTTTTGAGTGTTTTTGAGCGTGTTAGGCAATAAAGCACTAAAAAGCAGGGCAATCACATTACATGGGAATAAAACCAATTTTTACCAAGAACTTGCCTTTAGGTGTTTTTGAGCTCATTACATATCAAAACGCTAAAACGCATGCAAAACACCTTTTATGGACAGAATAACATTACCAAAAACTTGTATTTTGAGTGTTTTTGATCATGTTATCTATAAAAACGCTTAAATACATGCAAAAACCTTATGTTTGGGAAACGAAAGGACATTACGAGAAACGTGTATTATGAGTGTTTTTAAGTACCTTAAGTACCAAATAGCTAAAACCCACAAATAACACTCTTTATTTAAAAAAAATAAATAAATAAAAAATAAAAAAAATAGGATTTTTTTTTCATCTTCATAGATACCGAGATGCCAAAAATTCTGCGAAAATTCAGGGCTATTATATAATAAAAGAAAATTATCAAAAAAATTGATTTTAGCTTTTTTTTCGGACTGTTATGTACCAAACCCTAAAGTGAATGCAAAGCCTCCTATATGAGGAAATCAAACGATCTTACCAGAAATATGACTTTTGAGTGTTTTTCAGCATGTTAGGCAACAAAACGATAAATAATAAGGAACTCACTCTATATGGGAATCCAAAATAAAATTACTGAAAACGTGTCTTCTCAGTGTTTTACGCAAAAAAAAAAAAACGCTAAAACGGATGCAAACCAACCAATATCAAAAAATAGAAAAACATTACCAAATAGGTATATTTTGAGTGTTTTTGAGCTTGTTACCTACAAAAAAAAACGCAAAAATTTGAGGCAAAGCACTCTATATTATGAAACAAAAGGACATTGCAAGAAAAGTGTATAATGAGTGTTTTATAGTTCAAAAGAACCACAAGGCAAAAAACGCAAATACTCGTGTATATGGAGAAGTTTCCTAGATACCAAAATGCTGAAACTCATGAATAACACTCTTAATTGAGACACAGAACAACCTTACCAAATGCGTGTATTTTGAGTGTTTTTCACATTCTTTGTTACCAAAAACCCAAATTGCATGCGAAACCAGCTTTATGTGAGAAAAAAAATACATTACCAGAAAAATGTCATTTTTTACACGAGAAACGTGTATTATGACTGTTTTTAAGTTCCTTAAGTACCAAAACGTTAAAACCCACAAATAACACTCTTTATAGAGAAAAAAAAATAGCATTTTTTTTGTATTGATTTTATAGGTACCAGGATACCAAAATTCTGCCAAAATTCTGGGAATTTATGTGGAAAAAAGAACATTATCAAGTTAATTATAGCTTTTTTTCGGATTGTTATATACCAAACCCTAAAGTGCATGCCATCTATATAAGGAAGTTAAACGACTTTACCAGAAACCTGTCTTTTCAGTGTTTTTCAGCATGTTAGGCACCAAAACGATAAATAATTTGGAAGTCAGTCAATATGTGAATCCAAAACAAAATTACTGAAAACGTGTCTTTTCGGTGTTTTACGTAGAAAAACGCTAAAACGGATGCAACCCAACAAATATGAAGAAATAGAATAACATTACCAAAAGGTTTTTTTGAGCTTTTTACCTACAAAAAACATGAATAAGGATGGAAAGCACTCTATATTGGGAAGCAAAAGGACATTACGAGAAACGTGTATAATGAGTGTTTTATAGTTCCACAAGAACCACAAGGGAAAAAAACGCAAAAACTCGTGTATATAGAGAAGTTCCTTATATAACAAAATGCTAAAACTCATGAATAACACTTTTAATTGAGAAACAGAATTACCTTACCAAATGTGTGTATTTTGAGTTTTTTTTTTTTTTACATTCTTAGTTACAAAAATCCCAAATTACATGCGAAAGTAGCTTAATGTGGGAAATAAATGACATTACCAGAAAAGTGTCTTTTGAGTGTTTTTGAGCGTTATATGCAACAAATCACTAAAAAGCAGAACAATCACATTACATTGGAATAAAACCAAATTTTACGAAGAACTTGCCTTTAAGTGTTTTTTAACTCCTTACATATCAAAACGCTAAAACGCATGCAAAACACCCTTTATGGAGAAACAGAATAATATTACCAAAAACATATATTTTGAGTGTTTTTGATCATGTTACCTATAAAAACGCTTAAATACATGCAAAGAACCCTATGTTTGTGAAACGAAAGGACATTACGAAAATCGTGTATTATGAGTATTTTTAAGTTCCTTAAGTACCAAAAAGCTAAAACCTACAAATAACACTCTTTATAGAGAAAAAAATAAACAAATAAATAAAAAAATAGATTTTTTTTGTTGTTATTCATCTTCATAGGTACCGAGATGCCAAAATTCTGAGAAAATTCAGGGAAATTATGTGAAAAAAAAACATTATAAAAAAATAATTTTAGCTTTTTTCCGGAGTTATGTACGAAACCCTGAAGTGCATGCAAAGCCACCTATATGGGGAAATTACACGACTTTACAAGAAACCTGTCTTTGGGTGTTTTCAGCAGTTTCAACAATATTACTGAAAACGTGTCTTTTCAGTGATTTACGTAGAACGCTTAAACTTATGCAAACCAACCAATATAGAATATATTGATAGAATATTAGATAGAATATTAGATAAAATATTCAAATAGAATAACATTACCAAAAAGTTCAATGTTTTTGAGCTTGTTATGTACAAAAAACACAAAAATGGATGCAAAGCACTCTATATTGGGAAACAAAAGGATATTACAAGAAACTTGTATAATGAATGTTTTAATAGTTTTTCAAGAACCATAAGGCAAAAACGCAAAAACTGGTGTATATGGAGAAGTTTTTAGATACCGAAATGCTGAAACTCATGAATAACACTCTTAATTGAGAAACAGAACAAACTTACGAAATCAGTGTAATTTAAGTGTTTTTCTCACATTTTTAGTTACCAAAACCCCAAATTACATGCGAAACTAGTTTTATGTGGAAAAAAAAATGAAATTACTAGAAAAGTGTCTTTTTAGTGTTTTTGAGCGTGTTACGCAATAAAGCACTAAATAGCAGGTCAATCACATTACATGGGAATAAAACCAACTTTTACCAAGAACTTGCCTTTAAGTGTTTTTGAGCTCCTTATATACCAAAACGCTAAAACCGATGCAAAACACCCTTTATGGAGAAACAAAATAACATTATCAAAAACATGTATTTTGAGTGTTTTTTGAGCTTGTTACCAATAAAAACGATTAAATACATGCAAAGAACCCTATGTTTGGGATTGAAAGGACATTACGAGAAACGTGTATTATGAGTGTTTATAAGTTCCTTAAGTACCAAAAAGCTAAAACCCCCAAATAACACTCTTTATAGAGAAAACAATAAATAAATAAAAAAATTGAAATTTTTTTTTTTTTTGTCATTGATCTTCATAGGTACCGAGATGCCAAAATTCTGGCAAAATTCTGGAAAATTATGTGAAAAAAGAACATTATGAAAAAAGTTAATTTTAGCTTTTTTTTCGGACTGTTATGTACCAAACCCTAAAGTGTATGCAGAGCCACTTATATGGGGAAATTAAACGACTTTACAAGAAACCTGTCTTTTGAGTGTTTATCAGCATGTTAGGCACGAAAACGATAAATAACATGGAAGTCACTCTATATAGGAATCCAAAACAAAATTACTGAAAACGTGTCTTTTCAGTGTTTTACGTAGAAAAACGCTAAAACGGATGGAAACCAACCAATTTGAAGAAATAGAATAACATTACCAAAAAGGTATATTTTGAGTGTTTTTGATCATGTTAACGCTTAAATATAGGCAAAGAACCTTATCTTTGGGAAAGAAAAGGACATTACGAGAAACGTGTATTATGAGTGTTTTTACGTTCCTTAAGTACCAAAAGCTAAAACCCACAAATAAATAAATAAATAAATAAATAAATAAATAAATAAAAAAATAGCATTTTTTTGTTATTGTTCTTCATAGCTACCGAGATGTCAAAATTCTGGCAAAATTCAGGGAAATTATGTGAAAAAAGAATATAAAAAAATAATAATTTTAGCTTTTTTTCACGACTTTAAAAGAAAGCTGTCTTTTGCTTGTTTTTCAGCATGTTAGGCACCAAAACAATAAATAATATGGAAGTCACTCTGTATGGGAATCCAAAACAAAATTTCTGAAAACGTGTCTTTTCAGTGTTTTACGTAGAAAAACGCTAAAACGAATGCAAATCAACCAATATGATGAAATAGAATAACATTACCAAAAAGGTATATTTTGAGTGTTTTTGAGCGAAAATGGATGCAAATCTCTCTATATTGGGAAACAAAAGGACATTACGAGAAACGTGTATAATGTGTGTTTTATAGTTTCTTAAGAACCACAAGGCAAAAAACGCAAAAACTCGTGTATATGGAGATGTTTCTTAGATACCAAAATGCTGAAACTCATGAAAAACACTCATAATTGAGAAACAGAACAACCTTCCCAAATGCGTGTATTTTGAGTGTTTTTCACATTCTTAGTTACCAAAACCCCAAATTGCATGCGAAACTAGCTTTATGTGTGATAAAAAAATAGTACCAGAAAAGTGTCTGTTGATTGTTTTTGAGCGTGTTAGGCAATAAAGCACTAAAAAGGAGGGCAATCACATTACATTAGAATAAAACCAACTTTTACCAATAACTTGCCTTTAAGTGTTTTTAAGCTCCTTACATACCAAAACGCTAAAACGCATACAAAACAAGTATTTAGAGTGTTTTGTAAGATTGTTACGTAAAAAAACGCCAAAATGAATCGAAAATACCCTATATAGGAAAAATCAAAAGACATTACGAGAAACGTGAATTGTGAGTGTTTTTGACCTTCTTAGTATCAAAAGGGTAAAACGCATGAATAACACTCTATATGGAGAAACAACAATATTGCAAAAAAATAAAAACGTGTATTTTAAGTGTTATGACATTGTTATAGGTATATGAGACGACATTAAAAACGTATGAAAATACCATATATAGAGAAACAGAATACATTTACCAAAAACGTGTATTTGTGTTTTTTTTTTTCAGCTTATTATGTACAAAATTGCCTGTCATCAAACAAATCACCCTGCATATGGAAATAAAAAGGACATTACGAGAAACGTTTGTTATGTTTTTTTTTTTTTATTACTTTCTTAAGTACCAAATCAGTAAAAACCTTCAATAGTGCTCTGAAGAAAAAGAACAAACTTACCAAAAACGTGTATTTTTTTACATTGATAATTACCAAAACGCCAACATGCATGTAAAGCAACCTATATGAAGAAACGAAACGAAATCACTAGAAACTTGTCTTTTGTTATTTTTTGGGCGTGTTGGGCACCAAATCAGTAAGAAGCAAGGAAATCACCCTATAGGGAAATACAAAACAATTTTACTAAAACGTGTCTTTAGAGTGTTTTTTTTTTTTTTTTTTAGGTTCTTACGAACTAAAATGTCAAAATACATGCAAACACCCTGTTAGGTACCAAAGCACCAAAAAGACCCTATATGAGGAAACGAAAGGACATGACAAAAAACGTTTATTATGATTTTTTTTTTTTTTTTTTTTGTTTAGCTTCTTAGGTACCAAAACGTAAAAATAAATGAGTAGCACACTGTATGGAGAAAGAAAAAACTTTACCAAAATCGTGTAATTTGAATATTTTTCACATTGTCAGGTAGCAAAACACCATAATACTTGCTCGCTATACGAGAAAATTAAACAACAATGTAAGAAATGTGTTTTTATGTGTTTTTCAACGTGTTAGGCACGAAAACGCTAAATAGCATGGAATACACATTTCTTTTAAGTGTTTTAAACTTTTTACGTTCCATAACGTTAAAACACGTGCAACAAACACGAATAATCTTACCAAATAGAAAAAAAAATTACCAAAAACGTGTATTTTGAGTCTTTTTGAGTTTGTTACGTACATCATCTTATAAATGCATGAAATGCACCCTGTACGAGTATGAGAGAACGATAGGACATTACGAGTAACGTGCATTATCAGAGTTTTGAATCTCTTAGGTACCAAACACTAAACAGCCTAAAAGAAAATTAAATATATTCTATATCTCATAATAGAGAAACAGAACATCACCAAAAACGTGTTTTTGAGTGTTTTTTTTTCCCTTTTTATGTACCAAAACGTAAAAATACATACGAAGCATCCTATATGGGGAAATGGAAAGACATTTGGAGAAACAAGTTTTATTAGTGTTTTCGAGCTTCCTAAGTAAGCTTCCTAAATACCAAAACCCTAAAAAGGATGAATAGCACCCTATATAGAGAAAAAGAGCAACATTACCTAAAATCTTTATTTTGAGCGTTTTTCACATTATGTAGCAAAACATCATAATGCATGCAGATCCTTATATGAAGAAGCAAAACGATATTACAGGAAACGTGTCTTTTGAGTGTTTACTTGAGTGTTAGGAATCAAAATGCTAAAAAAACATTGAAAGCACCCTATTTGGCAATATAAAATAACATTACCAAGAAAGTATCTTTAGAGTGTTTTTGACCTTACATCCGAAATCGCTGAAAAGCATGTAAAACAACCTTTACGTAGAACCAGAATAACATTACCAAAAACTTGTATTTTGATTGTTTTTGTGCTTGTTAAGTATAAAAGTGCCAAATTACAAGCAAAGCATCCTACATGGAGAAAAGAAAGGACATTACGAGAAAAGTGTATTATGAGAGATTTTGAGCTTTTTAGGTACCAAGACTCAAAAACACATGATTAGAACTTTATATGGAAAAATAACTCTACCGAAAACTTTTACTTAAACTTTTTTTCATATTGTTAAGTACCAAAAGAAAAAATGCATTGAAAGCCCTCTTTATCGGGAAACGAAACGACATTATCATCAACATGTCTTTTGAGTGTTTTTCAACGTGTTAGATACCAAAACGCTAAAAAGCATGGAAAGCGCTCTATAAAGGAATACAAAATAACATTACTAAAAACGTGTTTAAAAGGTTCTTATGTACAGAAACGCTAAAACCCAAGCAAAACACCCTTTATAGAGAAGCGAAATAAATATTTCGTTGATAAATTACATTCAGGACAGTTAGGGAGCATCCCTTACAGAAGAATAAGATCGCAGAAGAATGATGCTAAATGGATGACTGAGGTTAAAACACTACATAGGGCGAAAGAGAAGTATATATGAGATTAAAGACAGGGAAAGTGGTTTTAAGGCCATAATATAATGAATTAGAAAAGTCAGGAGTTTAACAAGGAAAGCTAAAAATAGTTATGAATTAAAGGTAGCCAGGCAAGCGAAGATGGACCCCAAGGGATTTTATCAGGCATATAAGACGAAGAATAGAGAAACAATAGTTCCTTAAAGACAGCAGAATGGGACCTGCTTAGTTGCTGGGAGGAGATTAGTAAAATTGTGAACGAGTATTTTATAACTCTTTGCCCAGGAAAACATGCAGGATTTGCCGAATAGTGAGAAGATATTTAGAGTAGAAGTGAATGAGAAGCTGACAGATATTACCATAACTAAAGAGATAGTGGAACAGGAGATAGATAAGCTGAAAAGTTCAAGTCACCAGGACCAGATGAAATATATTCCAGAGTATTTAAGGAATGGAAAAAGGTTATAAAAAATCTGTTAGTTTCTGTCCTTAGGAAATCACTTTAGTCATGTGAGGTATCAGTAATGTGGAGGCAGGCAAATATAGTACCTACCTTTAAGAAAGGAGGTAAAAATTTAACGTCTAATTATAGACCTGTCAGCTTAACTTCTGTTGAATGTAAAATAATTGAGTTAATAATAGCGAAGAACATTTTAGAACATTTAGACAAACATAACTTGATAAATCAGTCACAGCATGGCTTCACGAAGGGGGAGTCTTACCTGACAATCTTGGTAAGTTTATACAGTAAGGTTTACAAGGCGAAAGATAATGGTGATAGTTATGGCATCCTATATCAGGACTTTAGTAAAGCGTTTGACAAGGTACCCCATCAGAGGCTACTGAGAAAGGTTAGGGCGCACGAGAGAGATAAGGTGTTTAGATTGGATAAGGTCATGGCTAAGCGGCAGGCGACAGAGTGTTGTAATAAACGGCTCTAAATCCTAGTGGGGTCAAGTAATTAGTGGGGTGACAAAGGGATTATTAGTATTAGGGCTGATGTTGTTTGTATTATATGTCAATGACTTGGATAGTGGAATTAGTAGTGTTGTTAGTAAATTTGCGGATGACACGAGAATATGTAGATTAATTAGGTCAGAATCGCATACCATCACCTTGCAGGCAGATTTGGATAGGATGAACGAATGGACAGACAGATGGCAAATGCAGCTTAATATCAAGAAATGCAAAGCACTTAGCGTAAGTAGAAGAAACCCACACAGTAGTTATACAATGAACAACCAAGTTCTTGTAGGTTCAGGGTAAGAAAAAGATTTGAGATTTAAAGTTAGCTCTGAACTCCGTCTAAGAAAGCAATACAAAGAGAACAGAAACAAAGGAATTACTGTATTATGATTCATTTTCAGGAGTGCTAAAAGTAGAACTCCCGAAGTAATATTAAAGTTACATTTGGCACTAGTCAGACTTCATCTAGACTACTCTGTCCAATTCTGGTCACCACATCACAGGAAGGATAAAAGTCTATTAGAATGAGTACAAAGGAGAATGACTAAAAGGATACAGGGGATGAGGAGTATTCCTTACGGAGCGAGATTCTAGCTGTTAAATTTACATTCTTTAGAGAGACGTAGGTTAAGAGTTGGAGCTGATAGAAGTCTTTAAGTGGTACATGGGTTATAATAAGGGGAACATAAGGAAAATTCTTAGAATCTTTAACCATGATAGAACAAGAAAAACGGGTTCAAGCCTGAAAACTTGATTTCAAAAAGGAGACAGGAAGGAATTGGTTCTCAAATAGAGTAGTAGATGATTGGAACGGACGTAGTAATCAAGCTGTTAGTGCTGAGGCATTTGGAAACTGTAAGAAAAAATTACACATTTATGGATGGGGATGATAGGTGGAAACAGGTAGGCATATTTCATACAAGTACTGCCATGTGTAGGCCTGATGCCTTCTTGCAGATTTACTTATTTCTTATGTTATTATGTTCTTATTACCAAAAGCGTGTATTTTCAATGTTTTTTTCACCTATTACATGAAAAAAAAAGCCAAAATCCATGCAAAGCACCCCATATGAGGAAAAAAAGGGACATTACGAGAAACGTGCATTATGAGAGTTTTTGAGATTCTTAGATACCAAAACGCTGAAACTAATGAATAACACTCTTAATTGAGAAACAGAACAACCTTACCAAATGCGTGTATTTTGAGTGTTTTTCACATTCTTGGTTACCAAGACCCCAAATTTCATGCGAAAATAGCTTTATAGGGAAAAAAAAATGACTGCCAGAAAAGTGTCTTTTGAGTGTTTTTGAGCGTGTTAGGCAATAAAGCACTAAAAAGAAAGGCAATCACATTACATGTGAATAAAACCAACTTTTACCAAGAACTTGCCTTTAAGTATTTTTGAGCTCCTTACATACCAAAACGCTTAAACGCATGCAAAACACCCTTTATGGAGACACACAATAACATTACCAAAAACATGTATTTTGAGTGTTTTTGATGATGTTACCTATAAAAACGCTTAAATACATGCAAAGAACCCTATGTTTGGGAAACGAAAGGACATTACGAGAAACGTGTATTATGAGTGTTTTTAAGTTCCTTAAGTACCAAAAAGCTAAAAACCCACAAATAACACTCTTTATAATGAAACCAGAAAAAGAAGTAAAATAAAGAAAAAATCGCATTTTTTTTTTTTATCTTCATAGGTACCGAGATGCCAAAATTCTGTTAAAATTCAGTGAAATTATGTGGAAAAAAGAACATTATCGAAAAAGTTAATTTAAGCTTTTTTTTCGGACTGTTATGTACCAAACCCTAAAGTGGATGCAAAGCCATCTATATGAAGAAATTAAACGTTTTTTTCAAGAAAACTGTCTCATGAGTGGTTTTCAGCATGTTAGGCACTAAAACGATAAATAATAAGGAAGTCTCTCTATATGGGATTCCAAAACAAAATGACTGAAAACGTGTCTTTTCAGTGTTTTACGTAAAAAAAAACGCCAAAACGGACGCAAACCAAACAATATCAAGAAATAAAAAAAACATTACCAAAAAGGTATATTTTGAGTGTTTTTGAGTTTGTTACCTACAAAAAACGCGAAAATGGATGCTAAGCACTCTATATTGGGAAACAAAAGGATATTACGAGAAACGTGTATAATGAGTGTTTTATAGTTTCACAAGAACCATAAGGCAAAAAATGCAAAAAATTCATATGTATGGAGAAGCTTCTTAGATACAAAAGTGCTGAAACTCATGAATACCACTCTTAATTGAGAAACAGAACAACCTTACTAAATGCGTGTATTTTGAGTGTTTTTAACATTCTTAGTTACCAAAACCCAAAATTGCATGCGAAACTAGCTTTATTTGGGAAAAAAAAATGACATTACCAGAAAAGTGTCTTTTGAGTGTTTTTGAGCGTGTTAGGCAATAAAGCATTAAAAAGCAGGGCAATCACATTACATGGGAATAAAACCAACTTTTACCAAGAACTTGACTTTAAGTGTTTTGAGCTCCTTACATACCAAAACACTAAAACGCATGCAAAACACCATATATGGAGAAACAGAATAACATTACAAAAATATGTATTTTGAGTGTTTTTGATCATGTTATCTATAAAAACGCTTAGGTACCTGCAAAGAACCTTATGTTTGGGAAAGGAAAGGACATTACGAGAAACGTGTATTATGAGTGTTTTTAAGTTCCTTAAGTACCAAAAAGCTAAAACCCACAAATAACACTCTTTATTTACAAAAAAATAATAAATAAATAAATAAATAAATAAATAAAAAAATAGGATTTTTTTTTTTTTGTTATTCATCTTCATAGGTACCGAGATGCCAAAATTCTGACAAAATTCAGGGCAATTATGTGATAAAAGAACATTATCAAAAAAGTTAATTTTAGCTTTTTTTTCGGACTTATGTACCAAACCCTAAAGTGCATGCAAAGCCACCTATATGGGAAAATTAAACGACTTTAGCAGAAACCTGTCTTTTGAGTGTTTTTCAGCATGTTAAGCACCAAAACGATAAATAATATGGAAATCTATCAATATGGGAATACAAAACAAAATTACTTAAAACGTTTCTTTTCATTGTTTTATGTAGAAAAACGCAAACCAACCAATATAAAGAAATAGAATAACATTACAAAAAATATGTATTTTGAGTGTTTTTGATCATGTTACTTATAACAACGCTTAAATACATGCAAAGAACCCTATGTTTAGCAAACGAAAGGACATTACGAAAAACGTGTTTTTAAGTTCCTTAAGTACCAAAAAGTTAAACCCAAAAATAACACTCTTTATAGAGAAAAAATAAATAAATAAAAAATATGATTTTTTTTATTAATTTTCCTAGGTACGTAGGTGCCAAAATTCTGGCAAAATTCAGGGAAATTATGTGAAAAAAGAATATTATGAAAAAAGTTAATTTTTGCTTTTTTTTTTGGACTGTTATGTACCAAACCATAAAGTGCATTCAAAGCCACCTATATGGGGAAATTAAACGATTTTACCAGAAACCTGTCTTTTGAGTGTTTTTCAACATGTTAGGCATCAAAATGATAAATAATATGGAAGTCACTCTTTATGGGAATCCAAAACAAAATTACATAAAGCGTTTTTTTTTCAGTGTTTTACGTAGAAAAACGCTAAAACGGATGCAAACCAACCAATATGAAGAAATAGAATAACATTACCATAAAGGTATATTTTAAGTGTTTTTGAGCTTGTTACCTACAAAAAACGCGAAAAAGGATGCAAAGCACTCTATATTGGGAAACAAAAGGACATTACGAGAAACATGTATAATGAGTGTTTTATAGTTTCACAAGAACCACAAGGCAAAACACGCAAAAACTCGTATATATGGAGAAGTTTCTTAGATACCAAAATGCTGAAACTCATGAATAACATTCTTGATTGAGAAACAGAACAACCTTACCAAATGCGTGTATTTTGAGTATTTTTCATATTCTTAGTTACCAAAACCCCAAATTGCATGCGAAACTAGCTTTATGTGGGAAAAAAATGACATTACCAGAAAAGTGTCTTTTGAGTGTTTTTGAGCGTGATACGTAATAAAGCACTAAAAAGCAGGGCAATCACATTACATGGGAATAAAACCAACTTTTACCGAGAACTTGCCTTTAAGTGTTTTTAAGCTCCTCACATACCAAAACGCTAAAATGGATACAAAACGCCCTTTATCGAGAAACAGAACAATATTACCAAAAACGTGTGCTTTGAGTGTTTTCCAGCTTGTTACATTTAAAATTTTCAAAATATATGTAAAGGACCCTATTTCGGGTAACGAAACAACATTCCCAGAAACGTGTTATTTTATTACTTTTAAGCATAGTTGGCACCTAACGCTAAAAAAAAAAAAAAGATATGAAAAATACTCTATATAGGAAAACAAAACAACTTCATGAAAAAAAACTTTTTTGTGTGTGTTTTGAGCTTATTACGTACCGAAACTCTTAAATGAGTCGAAACCACCCATTATTAAAGAAACAGAAGAAAGTTAGCAAAAAGGTGTGTTTTGATTTTTTTCTTGACCTTATTAGGTAATAAAACGCCAAAATTCATGCAAAATACCATATATAGCGAAACGATATTAATGTTATTCCCCATGTCAGGTACCAAAACGAGAAAATACATACAAAGAACCCTAAATGAAGAAACAGAACAACATTACCAATATCTTGTGTTATGAAAATTTTGGAGCTTGTTAGGTACCAAAACGACAAAGTGCAAGCAACGCACGCTATATGGGAAAAGAAAAGATTAAAAAAAATTTTTTTTCTATTTCTTATGTACAAACACGTTAAAACGCATACAAAATAACGTGTAATGGAGAAACAGGACAACATTGCCAAAAACGTGTATTTTGAGTGTTTTTGAGCTTCATAAGTACCAAAATGCCAAAATACATGCAAAAAACCCTCGATGCAGTAACGGAACGACATTACCAGAAAATTGTCATATGGGTTGTTTTGGGGTATATTAAGCACCATATCGCTGAAAAAAAACATTTTCTTTTTTTTTAGCTTTTTAAGTACCAAAACGCTCAAACGCGTGGAAAATAACTTTTTATGGAGAAACAACATTTGTATTGAATGTTTTTCAGCTTTTTAGATCGCAAAACACCAAAATGCATGCATATTACCCGATATTAGGAAACGAAATGATATTAACAGAGAAGTGGATTATGAAATTTTCACCAAAACTCAAAAATATATGAATAACGCTCTATATAAAGAAACAGAACAATGTTACGAAAAATGTGTATTATGAGTTTTTTTTTCGCAATGTTAAATAATAAAATTCCAAAATGCATACAAATCACCCTATTGAAGAAATAACATTACCAAACACGTGTATTATGAGTTTTTTTTTCCCTATTTTAGGTACTAAAACGCCAAAATGCATACAAAGTATGCCTCCCCTCCTTCCGCGGCCTCGCTGCACAAGACTTTCTTCTTTCTCTCACCCATATTCTGTCCACCTCTCTAACGCAAGAGTTAACCAGTATTCTCAATCATTCATCCCTTTCTCTTGTAAACTCTGGAACTCCCTGCCTGCTTCTGTATTTCCACCTTCCTATGACTTGAATTCCTTCAAGAGGGAGGTTTCAAGACACTTATCCACCAATTTTTGACCACTGCTTTGACCCTTTTATGGGACTGGCATTTCAGTGGGCATTTTTTTTTATTAGATTTTTGTTGCCCTTGGCCAGTATCCTTCCTACATAAAAAAAAAAAAAGTAGCCAACATGAAGAAACAGAACAAATTTATTAGAAAAAAAATATTATGAGTGTTTTTGTGCTTGTTAGGTACCAAAACACTTAAGTGCATGCAAAGCACGCTGTATGGGAAAAATAAAGAACATTCTTTTGATTGTTTTTTTTTTTTCTGCTTACGTACTAAAACGTTAAAATGCATGCAAAACGCCATTCATGGGGAAGTAGAACAACATAACGAACACGTGTTTTAAGCGTTTTCCATCTTGTTAGGTACAAAAACGACAAAATGCATGCAAAATATCCTATTTGGGGTAATAAAACGATTTTACCAGAAACGTGTCATTTGGGTGTTTTTTTTTTTACATCAAAACGCTGATAAGAATGGAAAACACTATACATAGGAAAATAAAACATTATCAAAAACGTGTCTTTTGCGTGTTTTTGAGCTTATTACGTACCAAATCGCTAAAACGCTCCAAAACAATCTTTGTGGAGGAGCAAAACATTACCAAAAACGGGTGTTTTGAGTGTTTTTGAGCTTGAAAGGTATCAAAACGCCAAAATGCATGCAAATTACCCGATATTTTGAAATAAAACGATATTAACAGAAAAGTCTATTAAGAGTGTTTTTTTGAGCTTGTTATTTACCAAAACGATAATGTGCATGCAAAGCACTCTATTTGAGAAAAGCAAACAACATTGCAAAAAAAACTTGTTTTTTTTTAACAACGCGTGCAAAACACCTCTTATTGAGAAACCTAACAACATTACCGAAAACGTGTGTGTTTAATATTTTCCAGCTGGTTAGATACTAGAACGACGTTTACAGAAAACGTGCCATTTGGATGTTTTTGAGCATATTAAGCACCAAAACTCTAAAACACATGAAAAATACTTTACATGGGAAGACAAAATAACATTATCATCGTGTGTATTTTGAGGGTTTATCTTCTTATGTACCAAAACGCTAAAAACGCACGAATATTTATATATATGGAGAAACAGAATAACATTACCAAAAATCTACTGTGAGTGTTTTTCTTTGTGTTTAGGTATCAAAACTGCAAAATGCATACAAAGCACTCATACAGATTGCTTTATATGCATTTTGGATACAAAAACGTGCGTTATTATTTTTTTTTTAAGCTCGTAACATACCAAAAAGTTCAAACATGCGAAAAGCTCTTTATAGAGAAACAGAGCAACGTTGACAAAAACATGTTTTGAATTTTTTTTTTTTTTTCCAGCATGCTGGGTACCAAAATAACAAAGCACATGCAAAGCATCCTATTTGAGTTAACGAAACGGCATTCCCAGAGATGTGTCATTTCTGTGTTTTTGAGCATATTAGCAACAAAAAAAAAGCTATGAAAACATTGAAAACACTCTATATGGGAAAATAAAACATTATCAAAAGCACGTCTTTTGAGTGTTTTTTAGCTTCTTCAGTATCAAAACGCTAAAACAGTGTAACACTGTTTATAGAGAAACAGAACAACATTACCAAAAAATGTGTTTCTTCATTGTTTTTGAACTTGTAAGGTAACAAAACACCAAAGTCCATGATAATCACCTGATATGGGGAAACGAAACGATATTAACAGAAACGTGTGTTATAATTGTTTTTCAACTTCTTCTGTACCAAAACGCTAAAAACACGTGAATATCATTATATTGAGAAACAGAACAGCATCATCAAAAATTTGTATTATGAGTGCTTTTCTCAATGTTAGGTACCAAAATGGTAAAATGCATATAAAACACCCTATAAGAAGAAACAGAATAATATTACAAAAACGTGTATTATAAGTGTTTTTACCAAAACGCTAAAGTGCATGCAAACTCCCAATAAGGCAAAAACAAATAACAATAACAAAAACGTGTCTTTTGAACGTTTTTCAGCTTCTTAGTACCAAAACGCGGAAACGCATACAAAACGTTGTTCATGGAGAAACAAGTACATAACCGAGAATTTGTCTTTTCATTGTTTTCCAACTTGTTGGGTACCAAAACGTGAAAATGCATGCAAAGCACCCTATTTGGGTAGCGAATCGACATCACCAGAAACGTGTAATTTGTGTGATTTGAGCATATTAGGCACGAAAACGCTAGAAAGCAGAGGGAAACAAAGCAACATTATCAACAACGTGTCTTTTAAGAAATCTTAAGCTTCTTACGTACCAAAACGCTGAAACATATGTAAAACACCCTTTAAGGTGAATCAAAACTATATTAAGAAAAACGTGTGTTTTGAGTATTTTTGAGCTATTTAGGTAACAAACGCCAAAATGCATCCAAAGTATCCGTTACTGGGAAACGAAACGATATTAACAGAAACGTGTGTTATAAGTGTTTTTCAACATTATTGATACTAAAACACTAAATTACGTGAATCGCTCTCTATATGGAAAAATAGAACAACATTACCAAAAACGTGTATTATGAGTGTTTTCGCCATTTTACGTACTAAAACGTCAAATGCACACAAGCACCCTATATGACAAAAAAAAAAAAAAGATTACTAAAATGTTGTATAATGAGTATTATTAAGATTGTTAGGTACCAAGACGCCAAAATGCACGCAAATCACCCTATATGTGAATAGCAAACAACAATACCAAAAACATCTTCTCAGTAGTTCCAGCTTATTATGTAACAACCCTCCATAATATATACAAATCACCCTATCCGTGGTTAGAAGACGACATTCTCAGAAAGGGTGTTTTTTTGAGGATATTAGGCACCAAACGGTAAAAGAGGAAGAGAAACATTCACTATAAAATATCAAAACTGTGCAATTTTTTTTTTAAGCTTCTTACGTACCAAAACGCTAAAACACGTGTTAAATACCCTTTACAGAGAAAATAAACAACATTACCAAAAACGTATGATTTGTGTGTTTTCCAGATTGTTAGGTTAAGGTATTAAAACGCCAAAATGAATGATTTGATGTCTAAAGGAAACAATATTAACAGAAACGTGTATTATGAGCGTTTTTTTTAGCTTCTTATGTACCAAAACGCTAAAACACATGAATAGGAATCTATATGGAGAAACAAAACAACATTATAACTATTTAAGTGCCAAAACGCCAAAATGCATACAAAACACCCTACATAGAGAAATCAGAACATTATCTAAAACGTGTATTATAAGTGTTTTGATCTTGTTATTTACCAAAACGCTAAAAGTGCATACAAAAAATCCTTCATGGAGAAAGAAAAAAAATTGCAAAAAAAAAAAGACCATATTGAGTATTGTTGAGCTTCTTAGCTATTAAAACTGCAAAATGAATGAAATCACCATTTTTAGTAGCCGAACGAGATTACCAAAAACAGCTCTTTTTGAGTGTTTTTGAAAATCTTATGTACAAAAACGCTCTATATTGGAAAAGCAAACAATATAACCAAAAACATGTATTTTTAGTGTTTTTCAGCTTCTTTCTTTTTAGAGAAACAGAAAAACATTGTATAAAACTTGTTTATTGAGTGTTCTTGAGCTTCTTATCTACCAAAACTGCAAAATGCATGCAAAGCATGGAGCAACATTACCATAAAGATATTTTTTGAGTGTTTTTGAGCTTCTTATGTACCAAAACGCTAAAGCGCGTGGAAAACACGTTTTATGGGGATACATTACAAAAAAAAAGTTTGATTTGAGCGTTTTCCAGTTTGTTAGGAAACAAAACGTGAAATTCAATGGAAATATCACGATATTGGATAACTAAAGGATATTAAAAGAGTATTATGAGTATTTTCAGCTTCTTAGGTAAAAAAAAACGCTAAAAAAACGTCAATAACACAGTATATCTAGAAACAGAAAAACATTACCAAAAACGTCTTTTATATGTTTTTGAGCTTCTTAGGTGCTAAATCACCAAAGTGCATGCAAAGCACCCTGTATGGGAAAAAAAAAGATATATATATATATATATATATATATATATATATATATATATATATATATATATATATATATATATATATATATATATATATATATATATATATATATATTAAAAAAAATATGTCGAGTGTTTTTCATCTTACGTACTAAAACGGTAAAACGCATAGAAAACACTGTTTGTGGAGAAAAAAAAAAATACCATTAATGTGTATTTTGAGAGTTATCAGCGTAATAAGTAGTAAAACGCCAAAATGCATGCTGAGCGCCCTATATGAAGTAACGAAACGACATTTCCAAAAACGTGTTATTTAGGTGTTTTTTTTTTTTTTTAGGGTATTAGGCACCTAAATTAGCAAACGCTAAAAAAAAAAAAACATGGAAAATACACTATATAGGAAAATGAAACAATATCAACAAAATCGTGTCCTTTGTGTGCTTTTGAGCTTCTTACGTAGCAAAACGATAACTAAACTAACCAATTTATGAAAAAACAGAACAATACGTGTGTTTGAGTGTTTTGAGCTTGTTAGATAACTAATCGCCAAAATGCATGCAAAGTTTCAGATATGGGAAAAGAAAAGATATTAACTCTGTTTTTCAGCTTCTTATGTAACGAAACGCTAAAACACGTAAATAGCATTCTATATGAAGAAACAGAACATCATTACGAAAAACGTGTATTATGGGTGCTTTCCCCCATGTTAGGGACCAAAACGCCAAAATACATATAAAGCACCCTATATGAAGAAACAGAACGACATGATCACAAACATGTATTATGAATATTTTTGAGTTTGTTAGTTATCAAAACGCTAAAGTACATGCAAAGCACCCTATAGAAGAAGAAAAAAAAATTACCAAAAACATATCTTTTGATTGTTTTTCAGCTTCGTACGTACCGGAACTCTAAAAGGGATTGAAAACGCACTTTACTGAGAAATAGAACATTAACAAAAACGTGTGTTTTATGTGTTTTTAAGTTAGGTACCAAAACGACAGAATGCATGTAGAATACCTTGTAGCGGGACACAAGTCACCGCTCCTAGCACTCCGTTTTCTGTTATATTATCACCCTTCCGTTTTCACTCTCTCTACTGCACAGGCTTTTGTCTTTCATCTCTTCTTTCCTCACTTTATACATTCTCTTACTTGTACACATTCTTTGCACGCTCTTTGACACATGTGTTACACATCTTCTAAATACATCTTATTACTCCTTTCTTCACACAGACATACACACACACATACACTCTCTTTTTCTATAATTTTGTGTGTGTCGTTTGTTATGTTAAGTAATTTTTGTATATATTGTTCATGTTTTTGCTGAATAAACAGAGAATACCCAGGCTAAGTTTCCTTTGCCAGAGCTACACTGTTATGACACTGGAAATTGTTACCCTTCAAGGACTAAACACTGCTATGACCAAGAGTCATAGTTGGGAGCCTACACTTCTCGCTTGAGCAACTTCCGGGCGGCCAAGTAGCACCTCACCTTCGCTACAATTGGTGACCCCGTTGTTTTTCCGGAGTGAGCAGCCAAGTCCACCCTGCTGCTATCCTCCAACCACCTGGCCAAGGCGACGCGGTCGGCTACGGGCGAATCTTCCGGCAGCTGCCCCTTCGCCGGTGTCGCCGCCTCCAGCAGCAGACCCCGGCCGCCACCCCGCCGGCCGCCGCCCGTATGCCGCCCCCCGCCGCCCGGCCGCCCTCACGGCGCCTCACCCCGCGGCACTCTCCAGCTGGCCCTCGCCACTGGCCAGCAGTCTCTCCCAGTCGCGGACGCTCCTCCACGTAACTTCTGCCGGCCCCTCCAGTTTCCTGCTGTTACCTGGAGCCCTCCCACTGGCCTCGTCCCGCCTCCATCTACAGCTCTTCATTGGGGATTACCTACGGTCCATCGCCCAGGATTAACACTGTCATCCGTGGATTACTTACAGTGCGGTGCCAAGGATAACGTACAGTTCGTTCAGTGGTGAGTGCAGTGCCAAGGATAACGTACAGTTCGTTCAGTGGTGAGTGAAGTGACATTGCCCCAATTCGGCATCTCTCACCGCTGTGGCACCCGGTCACACCGGCGCCTCACGCCTTCACTCCTCACCGCTGTGGCTCCCGGACTTTCCGGCGCCTGTAGTGTACTTTACACAGTCACGTGGTGGTCCACTCGGCACAATGCCTGATGACGTCGACTCCGTAGCCTTCAGTGCTCCTCCGTTCATCAGCCAGGACCCTTCCACGTGGTTTTCCATCCTGGAATGTAACTTCAAGGCTTCTAAGATAACAGTAAGTCTAACCAAGTTCGTGAAGGCCTCTACAGTACTACCAGCTGACGTTCTTTCACAAGTTGCTGATGTCGTCAGTGCTGCCAGCACTTCTGCTTCGCCCTATGAAGACCTCAAAGCTGCTGTTCTGCAACGCCTACAATCTACAGTGTCGAGGCGCCTCCAGGAGCTTCTGTCAAAAGAAGAACTTGGTGGTGAAAAGCCCACAGACCTTCTTCGCCGCATGAAGAAGCTGCTTGGCGACAAGTACACCCCCTTCGACAAGGAACTCTTCTTACAGCTGTTCTACCAACGCCTGCCTCCTGACACTCAACGCTGCCTCTTCACTGTCAAGAACAAGCTCTCAGTAGACGAGCTTGCCACTCTCGCCGATGAATTCATGGCTACCCTTCCACAAGGTCAACCAGCTGCAGTAGCCTCCATCTCATCAGAAGACAGTACCAAGCAACTTGTTGAGCTCGTCTCACAGCTTAGACTTGAAGTAAGAGATCTTCGGAGAGAGGTCAGAGAACGCTCATGCTCACGTTCGCGTTCTTCCTCCAAACACCACTTCCGGCGCCGCCAGCGTTCAAAGAGTAAGACGCCGGAGACTTCTAGTTTCTGCTACTACCATAAAAAGTTCGGGAAAGACGCAAGAAATTGTAAGGCTCCCTGTACCTTCGCCAAGTCTTTAAACCCCAACAGCGAGCACTAGCGGCGCATAGTGTTCGCGACACCTCGTCTGCGCTACTGAAGTTGTATGACCCTCTCTCCCGGACCAAGTTCCTCATCGACTCTGGTGCAGACGTCAGTATTCTCCCTTCCCCTGGTGTAGACCGGACGTTGCCTCCCCTCCTTCACCTTCACGCCGCCAATGGTACGGAGATTCCTGTATACAAGCGACGCACCTTGCAACTTCACCTGAACCTCCGCCGTACCTTCGAGTGGACGTTCTACGTAGCAGCTGTCACGCAACCAATTCTAGGTGCTGACTTCCTCCGACACTTCGGTCTCCTAGTGGACATCAAGGGTCGGAAGCTGCTCGATCCTCTCACCTCAGTCACAACAAAGGGACAGGTCACTCATGTTGATAGCACACAGATCTCCCTCGTCAAGGCAGACCACCAGTTCTCCTCCCTGCTGAAGTCCTTCCCTACGCTGACGCAGCCGTACTCAGCCAGCAAGCCGGTCACACACCACGTCTCGCACCACATCGAGACCAAGGGACCTCCTACCCACGCCAAGGCCCGCCGCCTAGCTCCAGAGCGCGCCAGACAAGCCAAGGCAGAGTTCGAGTCCCTCATTCAGCAAGGCATCATACGGCCCAGCTCCAGCAACTGGTCTTCCGCTCTCCACATCGTGCCTAAGAAAAATGGCGAACTACGACTATGTGGAGACTACCGCGCTCTCAACTCGCGCACCGTCGAGGACAGGTACCCAGTGCCTAACATCCAGGAGTTCTCTTCTCAGCTCTCCGGATGCACCTACTTCTCGAGGATCGACCTTGTGAAAGCTTTTCACCACATCCCCGTCCATCCAGCGGACATTCCGAAGACTGCTCTCATCACACCCTTCGGATTGTTCGAGTACGTCAAGATGCCCTTTGGTTTGAGGAATGCCGCTCAAACCTTCCAACGCTTCATTGACGAAGTCCTTCGAGGTCTCCCCTTCTGCTTCGCGTACATCGACGACCTCCTCATCGCCAGTCCTGACGCAGAGACGCACCAACAGCACCTCCAGCAAGTACTCACCCGTTTGCAAGACTACGGGGTGCAAGTCAACGTCGACAAGTCTGTGTTTGGGGTCCCCTCCATCACCTTCCTTGGCCACACTGTCTCCTTGGAAGGCATCACTCCACTGCAAGAAAAGTGCGAGTCCATCCAGAACTTCCCCAAGCCTACAACACAGCGCCAACTCAAGCAATTCCTGGGGATGCTGAACTACTACAACCGCTTCATGCCCAGCTGCTCACTACTTCTTCAGCCGCTCTACGCGATGATCAAGCCTTGCAAGAGAGGACAGTCCATCTCCTTAGTCTGGACTCCAGCCACTGAGGAAGCTTTCACAGCAGCAAAACAAGCTTTCAGCTCCGTCTCACCTCTCAGCTTCCCTGCCCCAGATGGCATCATTTCTATCGCCACAGACGCTTCTGACATCGGCATCGGAGCAGTTCTACAGCAGTATGTCGACGGAGGTCGGAAACCGCTCTCTTTCTTCTCAAAGAAATTTAACAAGGCGGAATCCAAGTACAGTATTTACGACAGGGAACTTCTCGCCGTCTACAAGGCCATCAAGCGTTTCCGGTACTTCGTGGAAGGTCGCAACTTCCATGTATACACCGACCACAAGCCACTCACTTCGAAGTCCCTGCACATCAAGACCTCCTGTTCACCGCGACAACTGCGTCACATCGACTTCATCTCGCAGTTCACCACGGATTTGCGCTACGTCAAAGGTGAACACAACGCCCTAGCTGATGCTCTCTCGCGCAACATCTCTGCTGTGTCATCTTCTCCCATCGACTACACTGCCATCGCTGCTGACCAGGCCAACGATGAAGAGCTGCGTCAACTCCAAGACAACCCCGCACTACAGATGAAGAAGATACAACTCCCAGGAACCACAGTGCACGTTTACGCTGACACTTCCACCGATTCCTGTCGGCCCTACCTGCCGAAGACCCACCGGTATCGTGTTTTTCGTCAGCTGCACGACCTCTCCCACCCTGGCATCCGAGCATCTCAGCAGATGATGACCTCACGCTTCATCTGGTCTGGCATCAACAAAGACGTCAGGCTGTGGACCCGCACATGTGTCAAGTGCCAAGCCTCCAAGGTGTGGCGACACACACGCTCTCCTGCGGCCGCCTTCACTCCAGTCTCTTCACGGTTCGACCACGTGCATGTCGACCTCGTTGGACCACTACCCTACTCTGACGGTTACCGGTACCTTCTCACCTGCGTCGACCGCTTCACACGCTGGCCGGAAGCTGCACCTTTGGCTGACATCACAACGGACTCCGTCGCACGTGCCTTCATCACTACTTGGATCTCCAGGTTCGGTGTCCCTCTCAGCCTCACTTCTGACCGTGGCAGCCAGTTCGAGTCCAGTATGTGGGACAAGGTGATGTCACTACTAGGCATCCAACGCTTCAGGATAGCCAGTTACCACCCGCAGGCAAACGGCACCGTTGAGAGATTCCAC
Source organism: Scylla paramamosain (assembly GCF_035594125.1). Classification (NCBI taxonomy): domain Eukaryota; kingdom Metazoa; phylum Arthropoda; class Malacostraca; order Decapoda; family Portunidae; genus Scylla; species Scylla paramamosain. The sequence goes on along the minus strand of NC_087155.1, from coordinate 20,093,397 downwards.
CGTCAGCTGAAGTCTTCCTTAGCTGCCTCTGCCACACGTGCAGACTGGTCCCAGGCACTTCTTCTCGTCCTCCTTGGCATACGGTCATCACTAAAGGAAGACCTACACCACTCCTCCGCCGAGCTCGTTTATGGTACGAAGCTCAGGGTACCTGGCGAACTCCTAACTCCTGCACCTCGCTTTACTCCTTGCAGCGTTCAGGACTTTGCTGCCAACCTCTCTGACTTCATGCAGCGTCTGCAGCCTGTCCAGCCTCGCACGTCTCCCTCCAAGACTTTTGTCAGCCAGGATCTGGACACTTGCACGCACGTGTTCATCAGGGTTGACGCTGTGAAGAAGCCCCTGCAGCAGCCCTACCAAGGCCCCTTCAAAGTCCTGAGCAGGAGGAGAAAGACGGTCACTGTGGACAAGGATGGTAAGGCTGACACCATCTCCATCGACCGAGTCAAGCCTGCCTACCTCCTTCACAGTGACCCGGCCGTCATCAACACCATCGGCCAGAACGTCGCCACCAACACCACTCGACACCAGAAGACGGTTACGTTCCTCCTCCCTCGTCACTAGGGGGGAATACTGTAGCGGGACACAAGTCACCGCTCCTAGCACTCCGTTTTCTGTTATATTATCACCCTTCCGTTTTCATTCTCTCTACTGCACAGGCTTTTGTCTTTCATCTCTTCTTTCCTCACTTTATACATTCTCTTACTTGTACACATTCTTTGCACGCTCTTTGACACATGTGTTACACATCTTCTAAATACATCTTATTACTCCTTTCTTTACACAGACATACACACACACATACACTCTCTTTTTCTATAATTTTGTGTGTGTCGTTTGTTATGTTAAGTAATTTTTGTATATATTGTTCATGTTTTTGCTGAATAAACAGAGAATACCCAGGCTAAGTTTCCTTTGCCAGAGCTACACTGCTATGACACTGGAAATTGTTACCCTTCAAGGACTAAACACTGCTATGACCAAGAGTCATAGTTGGGAGCCTACACTTCTCGCTTGAGCAACTTCCGGGCGGCCAAGTAGCACCTCACCTTCGCTACAACCTTGTCTGGAGTAACTAAAAGATAGTACCTGCAACGTGCCATTTGGAAAAAGTCTAAAACACGTAAATAATACTATATTTGCAGAAACAAAACAACATTACCAAAAGCGTACTTTATGAGTTTTTTCCCCATGATAGGTACCAAAACGCCTAAAAGCATAGTGAACACCATATATAAAGAAACAGACCAACATTACGAAAAACTTGTATGCTGAGTGTTTTTGAGGTTGTTAGATACAAAAACACCAAAGTGCATGCAAGACAACCTGTATAGGAAAAGCAATCAATATTAACAAAAACTTGTTTTTTGAGTGTTTTTCAGTTTCTTACGTAATAAAACTCTAAAACGCACGAAAAACACCCTTAATGGAGAAATAGGACAACATTACTATAAACGCGTGTTTTGAGAGTTTTCCAGATTATTAGGTACCAAAACGCCAAAATAAAGTAAAGTAAAAATAAAGTAAAGAAATTATATTACCGGAAACGTGTCATTTCAGTGTTTTGAGCATATTAGAAACCAAAACCAACAAAAAAAAAAAAAAAATATATATATATATATATATATATATATATATATATATATATATATATATATATATATATATATATATATATATATATATATATATATATATATATATATATATATATATATATATATATATATATATATATATATATATATATATATATATATAAAACATCGAAAACGTGTCTTTTGAATGTTTTTGAGCTTCTTACGTACCAAATTTCTAAAAAGCGTGCAAAACATCCTTTATGGTGAAATAGAACATTACCAAAAAATGTGTGTTTTGAGTGTTTTTGAGCATGTTCGGTAGGAAAACGCCAAAATGCACACAAATTAACAGACATTGACAAACTAAAAGTTTTTAAGAAAAAATATTATTATGAGTGTTTTTTAACTTCTTATGTACGAAAACACTAAAACACGTGAATATCACTCTATATGGAGAAAAAAGCATTAACCAAAAAAAAGGGGTGTTTTCCTCATGTTAGGTACGACAATCTATACAGAATACCATATATGAAAAACAGAACAACATTACCAAAAACGTATATTATAAGTGTTTTTGAGCTTCTTAGGTAATAAAATACTGAAACACGTGATTAGTACATATATTTAGGCCTTTTGGTTTCTAAAAAGCTGGAAAACGCTTAAATCATACGTTTTTGGTAATGTCTCCCGAGAAAGGCTATTGTACACGCGTTTTAGCATTTTGGAACGTAAGAATTTGTATTGGTACGTAATAAGCTTAAAAACATTCAAAATACACGTTTTTTGGAAATAATATTTTGTTTCTCCATGAAGTTTCTTTTCCATGCATTTTAGTGTTTTGGTACGTAAACAGCTGAAAACACTCAAAAGACACGTTTTTGTTTGTTTCTCCCGTATAGCTTACTTTGCATGCACTTTGGCGTTTTCGAAAACACTACTAATACATGTTTTTGTACCCTATATGTGGAAATGAAACGCGTTTCCAGAAAAGTGCCTTTTGAGTGTTTATTGGCGGGCTAGGCACCAAAACGCTAAAAAGCATGGAAAGCACCCTATAAAGGAAAACAAAACAACTTTAACATAAACGTGTGTTTTCATTATTTTTGAGTTTTTTACGTACCGAAACGCTAAATCGCATGAAAATAAAAAAAACATGGAGAAATAATATCAAAAACAAATATTTCGAGTGTTTCTGAGTTAGTTAAGTAGAAAAACGCCAAAATGCATATATAGTATTTTAAATGGGAAAATGAAAAGACGTTACTAAAATGTGTACTATTGGTGTTTTTTTTTTAACCTATTAGGTACGAAGTCGCTAAAATGCATGAATAACACTCTATATGAAATAACATTACCAAAAACGTAAATTTTCAGTGTTTTCACATTGTTATGAATCAAAACGCCATAATGCATGTAAAGCACCCTATTTGGGGAAAGGAAACGAGATATCAGAAACGTATCTAAAATGTGTTCTTCAGCGTGTTAGGCACAAAAATGCTAAAAAGCATACAAATCACCTGATATGGAAATACAAAACAACATTAAGAAAACGTTTCTTTTGAGTGTCCTACGTACCAAAACGATAAAAAAAGAAAAAAAAACATAGAAAACATCCTTTATGGAGAAACTGAATAATATTACCAAAAACAAGTATTTTAAGTGTTATGTAAGATTGTTACGTAAAAAACACCTAAATGAATCGAAAATACCCTATATGGGAAAAATGAAGACATTACGAGAAACGTGTATTATGAGTGTTTTTGACCTTAGTATGAAAAGGGTAAAACGAATGAATAACACTCTATATGGAGAAATAGATATATGAAACGACATTAAAAACACATCAAAATACCCTATATAGAGAAACAGAATACATTTAACAAAAACGTGCATTTTTGAGTGTCTTTGAGCGTATTATGTACAAAATCGCCTATCATCAAACAAAACACCCTGCATATGGAAATGAAAGGATATTACGAGAAACGTTTGTTGTTATTTTTTTTTATTACTTTCTTAAGTACCAAATCAGTAAAAAGCTTCAATAGTCCTCTGAATAAAAAGAACAACCTTACCAAAAACGTGTATTTTTTTACATTAATAATTACCAAAATGCCAACATGCATGTAAAGCAATCTATATGAAGAAACGAAACAAAATCACTAGAAACTTGTCTTTTGTTATTTTTTGAGCATGTTAGGCACCAAATCAGTAAGAAGCAACGAAATCACCCAATAGGGGAATACAAAACAACTTTACTAAAACGTGTCTTGAGAGTGTTTTTTTTTTTTTAGGTTCTCACGAACTAAAATGTCAAAATACATGCAAACACTCTGTTAGGTACCAAAGCACCAAAAACACCCTATATGAGGAAATGAAAGGACATAACAAAAAACGTGTATTATGATTTTTTTTTTTTCTAGCTTCTTAGGTACCAAAACGCTAAAATAAATGAGTAGCACACTCTATGGAGAAAGAGAAAAACATTACCAAAATCGTGTAATTTGAATGTTTTTTCACATTGTAAAGTAGCAAAACAGCATAATGCTTGCTCGGTATACAAGAAAATTTAACAATAATGTAAGAAATGTGTTTTTATGTGTTTTTCACATAAATGTTAAATAGCATGGAAACCACCTTATATAGAAATGCAAAATAATAAGCAGGTCTTTTCAGTGTTTTAAACTTTTTACGTACCAAAGCGCTAAAACACGTGCAACAATCACGAATAACCTTACCAAATAGAAAAATCTTACCAAAAACGTGTATTTTGAGTCTTTTTGAGTCTGTTACGTACATCATATTAAAAATGCATGTAAAGCACCCTGTATGAGGAAACGATAGAACATTACGAGAAACGTGCATTGTCAGTGTTTTGAGTCTCTTAGGTACCAAACACCAAACCGCTTGAATGAAAATTGAATATATCCTATATCTCTTAATAGAGAAACAGAACATCGCTAAAAACGTGTTTTTATTTATTTATTTTTTTTTTTACCTTGTTATATACCAAAACGTCAAAATACATACGAAGCATCCTATATGAGGAAATAGAAAGACATTAGGAGAAACAAGTTTTACCAGTGTTTTTGAGCTTCCTAAGTACCAAAAACGCTATAACGCATGAATAGCACCCTATATAGAGAAAAAGAACAACATTACCTGAAACCTTTATTTTGAGCGTTTTTCATATTATGTAGCAAAACATCATAATGCATGCAGATCCATATATAAAGAAGCAAAACGATATTACAGGAAACGTGTCTTTTGAGTGTTTACTTGAGTGTTAGGAATCAAAATGCTAAAAAGCATTGAAAGCACACTATTTGGCAATATAAAATAACATTACCAAGAAAGTATCTTTAGAGTGTTTTTGACCTTCTTACATCCGAAATCGCTGAAACGCATGCAAAACAATCTTTATGGAGAAACAGAATAACATTATCAAAAACTTGTATTTTGATTGTTTTTGTGCTTGTTAAGTATAAAAGTGCCAAATTACACGCAAAGCATCCTACATGGAGAAAAGAAAGGACATTACAAGAAAGTGTATTATGAGAGATTTTGAGCTTTTTAGGTACCAAAACTCAAAAACACGTGATTAGCACTTTATATGGAAAAACAACTCTACCGAAAACTTTTACTTAAACTTTTTTTTCATATTGTTAAGTACCAAAAGACAAAATTTATTGGAAGCCCCCTTTATCGGGAAACGAAACGACATTATCATCAACGTGTCTTTTCAGTGTTTTTGAACGTGTTAGACACGAAAACGCCAAAAAAGCATGGAAAGCGCTCTATAAAGGAATACAAAATAACATTACTAAAAACGTGTTTTATAGGTTCTTATGTACAGAAACGCTAAAACCCAAGCAAAACACCCTTTATGGAGAAGCGAAATAAATATTTCGTTAATAAATTACATTCAGGACAGTTAGGGAGCATCCCTTACAGAAGAATAAGATCGCAGAAGAATGGTCCTAAATGGATGACTGAGGTTAAAACACTACATAGGGCGGAAGAAAACTATATATGAGATTAAAGACAGGGGAAGTGGTTTTAAGGCCATAATATAATGATTTAGAAAAGTCAGGAGTTTAACAAGGAAAGCTAAAAATAGTTATGAATTAAAGGTAGACAGCCAAGCGAAGATGGATCCCAAGGGATTTTATCAGGCATATAAGACGAAGAATAGAGAAACAATAGTTCCTTAAAGACAGCAGAGTGGGACCTGCTTAGTTGTTGGGAGGAGATTAGTAAAATTGTGAACGAGTATTTTATAACTCTTTGCCCAGGAAAACATGCAGGATTTGCCGAATAGTGAGAAGATATTTAGAGTAGAAGTGAATGAGAAGCTGACAGATATTACCATAACTAAAGAGATAGTGGAACAGGAGATAGATAAGCTGAAAAGTTCAAGTCACCAGGACCAGATGAAATATATTCCAGAGTATTTAAGGAATGGAAAAAGGTTATAAGTAATCTGGATAAGGTCATGGCCAAACGGCAGGCGACAGAGTGTTGTAATAAACGGCTCTAAATCCGAGTGGGGTCAAGTAATTAGTGGGGTGACAAAGGGATTATTAGCATTAGGGCCGATGTTGTTTGTAATATATGTCAGTGACTTGGATAGTGGAAATAGTAGTGTTGTTAGTAAATTTGCGGATGACACGAGAATATGTGGATTAATTAGGTCAGAATCGCATACCATCGCCTTGCAGGCAGATTTGGATAAGATGAACGAATGAACAGACAGATGCCAAATGCAGTTTTATATCAAGAAATGCAAAGCACTTAGTGTAAATAGAAGAAACCCACACAGTAGTTACACAATAAACAACCAACTTCTGGTAGGTTCAAGGTAAGAAAAAGATTTGAGATTTAAAGTTAGCTCTGAACTCCGGCTAAGAAAGCAATGCAAAGAGGCCAGAAACAAAGCAAATTCATTTTCAGGAATGCTAAAAGTAAAATTCCCGAAGTAATATTAAAGTTACATTTGGCGCTGGTCAGAATTCATCTAGTCTACGGTGTCCAATTCAGGTCACCACATCACAGGAAGGATAAAGGTCTATTAGAATCAGTACAAAGGAGAATGACTAAAAGGATACAGGAGATGAGGAGTATTCCTTACGAAGCGAGATTCAAGCTGTTAAATTTACATTCTTTAGAGAGACGTAGGTTAAGAGTGGACCTGAGAGAAGTCTTTAACTGGTATATGGGTTATAACAAGGGGAACATAAGGAAAATTCTTAGAATCTGTAACCATGATAGAACAAAAAAAATGGAACATCAAGTTTTCAGGATTGAGCCTGAAAACTTGATGTTCAAAAAGGAGACAGGAAGGAATTGGTTCTCAAATACAGTAGTAGATGATTGGAACGGACGTACTAATCAAGCGGTTAGTGCTGAGGCATTTGGGAACTGTAAGAGAAAATTACACATTTATGGATGGGGATGATAGGTGGAAATAGGTAGGCATATTTCATACAAGTACTGCCGCGTGTAGGCCTGATGCCTCCTTGCATATTTACTTATTTCTTATGGTCTTATGTTCTTATTACTAAAAGCGTGTATTTTCAGTGTTTTTCTGCTATTCCGTGAAAAAAAATGCCAAAAATGCATGCAAAGCACCCTAAATGAGGAAAAAAAAATGTTAATACGAGAAACGTGCATTATTAGTGTTTTTGAGATTCTTAGATACCAAAACGCTGAAACTCATGAATAACACTCTTAATTGAGAAACAGAACAACCTTATCAAATGCGTGTATTTTGAGTCTTTTTTCACATTCTTGGTTACCAAAACCCCAAATTGCATGCGAAACTAGATTTATGTGGAAAGAAAAAAAAAAAGACATTTCCAGAAAAGTGTCTTTTGAGTGTTTTTGAGCGTGTTAGGCAATAAAGCACTAAAAAGCAGGGCAATCACATTACATGGGAATAAATCCAACTTTTACCAAGAACTTCCCTTTAAGTGTTTTTGAGCTCCTTACATACCAAAACGCTAAAACGCATGCAAAACACCCTTTATGAAGAAACAAAATAATATTACCCAAAACATGTATTTTGAGTGTTTTTGATCATGTTACCTATAAAAACGCTTAAATACATGCAAAGAACCTTATGTTTGGGAAACAAAAGGACATTACGAGAAACGTGTATTATGAATGTTATTGAGTTCCTTAAGCACCAAAAAGATAAAACCCACAAATAACACTATTTATAGAGAAAGAAAAATAAGAATAACATTGCCAAAAAGGTATATTTTGAGTGTTTTTGAGGCTGTTACCTACAAAAAACGCGAAAATGGATGCAAAGCACTCTATATTGGGAAACAAAAGTACATTACGTGAAACGTGTATAATGAGTGTTTTATAGTTTCACAAGAACCACAAGGCAAAAGTTTCTTAGATACCAAAATGCTGAAACTCATGAATAACACTCTTGATTGAGATACAGAACAACCTTACCAAATGCGTGTATTTTGAGTGTTTTTCACATTCTTAGTTACCAAAACCCGAAATTGCATGCGAAACTAGGTTTATGTGGGGAAATGTCTTTTGAGGGTTTTTGAGCGTGTTAGGCAATAAAGTACTTAAAAGAAGGGCAATCACATTACATGTGAATAAAACAAACTTTTACTAAGAACTTGCCGTTAAATATTTTTGAGCTCCTTACATACCAAAACGCTAAAACGAATGTAAAACACCCTCTATGGAGAAAAACAATAACATTACCAAAAACATGTATTTTGAGTGTTTTTGATCATGTTACCTATAAAAACGCTTAAATACATGCAAAGAACCCTATGTTTGGGAAACGAAAGGACATTACGAGAAACGTGTATTATAAGTTTTTTTTAAGTTACTTAAATACCAAAAAGCTAAATCCCATAAATAACACTCTTTATAAAGAAACCAAAAAAAAAATAATAATAAAAATAAATGAAATAAATGAAAATAATATATATATATATATATATTTTTTTTTGTTATTCATCTTCATAGGTACCGAGATGCCAAAATTCTGTTAAAATTCAGGGAAATTATGTGGATAAAAGAACATTATCAAAAAAGTTAATTTTAGCTTTTTTTTTCGGACTGCTATACACCAAACCCTAAAGTGCATGCAAAGCCATCTATATCGGGAAATTAAACTTTACAAGAAAACTGTCTTTTTAGTGTTTTTCAGCATGTTAGGCACCAAAACGATAAATAATATGGAAGTCACTCTATATGGGAATACAAAACAAAATTACTGAAAACGTGTCCTTTCAGTGTTTTACGTAGAAAAACGCTAAAACGGATGCAAACCAACGAATGTGAAGAAATAGAATAACATTACCAAAAAAGGTATATTTCGAGTGTTTTTGAGATTCTTAACTACAAAAAACGCGAAAATGTATTGAGATACAAAAGGACATTACGAGAAACTTGTATATGAGTGTTTAATAGTTTCACAAGAACCACAAGGCAAAAAACGCAAAAACTCGTGTATATGGATGTTTCTTAAATACGAAAATGCTGAAACTGAGGAATAACACTCTTAATTGAAAATACAAAACAACCTTACGAAATGTGTGTATATTGAGTGTTTTTCACATTCTTAGTTACCAAAACCACAAATTGCATGCAAAATTAGCTTTATGTGGTAAAAAAAATGACATTACCAGAAAAGTGTCTTTTGAGTGTTTTTGAGCGTGTTAGGCAATAAAGCACTAAAAAGGAGGGCAATCACATTACATGGGAATAATAACGACTTTTACCAAGAACTTGCCTTTAAGTGTTTTTGAGCTCCTTATATACCAAAACGTTAGAACGCATGCAAAACACCCTTTATGGAGAAACAGATTAACATTACGAAAAACATGTATTTTGTGTGTTTTTGATCATGTTACCTCTAAAAACGCTTAAATACATGTAAAGAACCCTATGTCTGGGAAACGGAAGGACATTACGAGAAACGTGTATTATGAGTGTTTTTTAAGTTCCATAAGTACCAAAAAGCTAAAACCTCTTTATAGAGAGAGAAAGAAAAAAAATAAATAAATAGGATTTTTTTTTTTTTGTTATTCCTCTTTATAGGTACCGACATGCCAAAATTCTGGCAAAATTCAGGAAAATTATGTGAAAAAATAACATTATCAAAAAAGTTTATTTCAGCTTTTATTTTCGCATTATTATGTACCAAACACTAAAGTGCATGCAAAGCCAACTATATGGGGATATTAAACGACTTTACGAGAAACCTGTGTTTTGAGTGTTTTTCAGCATGTTACTCACCAAAACAGCAAATAATATGGAAGTCATTCTATATCGGAATCCAAAACAAAATTACTGAAAACGTGTCTTTTCCGTGTTTTACGTAGAAAAACGCTAAAACGGATGCAAACCAACCAACATGAAAAAATAGAATAAGATTACCAAAAAGGTATATTTTGAGTGTTTTTGAGCTTTTTACAAAAAACTCGAAAATGGATGCAAAGCTCTCTATATTGGTTAACAAAAGGACATTACGAGAAACGTGTATAATGAGTGTTTTATAGATTCTCAAGAATTACAAGGCAAAAAACGCAAAAAACTCGTATATATGCAGAAGTTTCTTAAATACCAAAATGCTGAAACTCCTGAATAACACTCTTAATTAAAAAACAGAACAACCTTACCAAATGCGTGTATTTTGAGTGTTTTTTACATTCTTAGTTACGAAAACCCTAAATTGCATGTGAAAGTAGCTTTATGTGGGGGAAAAAAAAGACATTACCAGAAAAGTGTCTTTTAAGTGGGTTTTTTTTTCTTTTTTAGCATGATAGACAATAAAAAACTAAAAAGCAGGGCAATCACATTACATGCGAATAAAACCAACTTTTGCCAAGAACTTGCCTTTAAGTGTTTTTGAGCTCCTTATATACCAAAACGCTAAAAGGCAGGCAAAACACCTTTTAAGGTGAAACAGAATAACATTACCAAAAACATGTATTTTGAGTGTTTTTGATCATGTTACCTATAAAAACGCTTTAATACATGCAAAGAATCTTATGTTTGGGAAACGAAAGGACATTTTAAGAAACGTGTATTATGAGTGTTTTTAAAATTCTTTAAGTACCAAAAAGCTAAAACCCACAAATAACGCTCTTTATAGAGAAAAAATAAATAAAAAAAAAAAATAGGATTTTTTTTTTGTTATTCATCTTCATAGGTACCGAGATGCCAAAATTCTTGCAAAATTCATGGAAATTATGTGAAAAAAAGAACATTATGAAAAAAAAGTAAATTTTAGTTTTTTTTTTTTCTGACTTATGTACCAAACCTTAATGTGTATGCAAAGCACATTAAGGGGAAAGCACATATATGGGGAAATTAAACGACCTTACCAGAAACCTGTCTTTTGAGTTTTTTTAAGCATGCTGGGCACCAAAACGATAAATAATATGAAAGTCACTCAATGTCGGAATCCATCACAAAATTACTGAAAAATGTGTTTTCAGTGTTTTACGTAGAAAAACGCTAAAACGGATGCAAAAGAAAGAATATGGAGAAATAGAATAACATTACCAAAAAGGTATATTTTGAGTGTTTTTGAGCTTCTTACCTACAAAAAACGAAAATGGATGGAAAGCACTCTATATTTGGATACAAAAGGACATTACGAGAAACGTGTATATTGAGTGTTTTATAGGTTCACAAGAACCACAAGGCAAAAAACGCAAAACTCGGTGTATATGGATAAGTTTCTTAGATACCAAAATGCTGAAACTCAGGAATAACGCTCTTAATTGAGAATACAGAACAACCTTACTTAATGCTTGTATTTTGAGTGCTTTTCACATTCTTAGTTACCAAAACCCCAAATTGCAAATTGGAAAAAAAATGACATTATAAGAAAAGAGTCTTTTGAGTGTTTTTGAGCGTGATAGGGAATAAAGCACAAAAAAGCGTAGCAATCACATTACATGGGAATAAAACCAACTTTTACCAAGAATCTGCCTTTAAGTGTTTTTGAACTTCCTACATACCAAATCGCTAAAACGCATGCAAAACACCCTTTATGGAGAAACAGAACAACATTACTAAAAACTTGTATTTTGAGTGTTTTTGATCATGTTACCTATAAAAAAGCTTAAATACATGCAAAGAACCCTATGTTTGGAAAATGAAAGGACGTTACGAGAAACGTATGAGTTTTTTTTTTAAGTTCGTTAAGGATGAAAAAGCTAAAACCCACAAATAACACTTTATTGAGTGTTTTCGTACCTAACAATGTGAAAAACACTCAAAAAGCACATTTTTGGTAATCTTGTTCTTTTCTTTATATAGAGTGCTCTTCAATGCGTCAAATAGGTCTTGGTACCTAAGAAATAAAAAAAAAACTCTCATGATAAAAGTTTCTTCTAATGTCTTTTCGTTTCCCTTTGCAAAGTATTTTGCATGCATTTATGTTTCTTTTTATATGTAAAAAGAAAAAAAAAAAGTTTATGGTAATAAAGGGTGTTTTGCATACATCTCAGCGTTATGGTACGTAAGTAGCTGAAAATACCCAAAAGATAAATTTTTGGTTATCTTGTTCTTTCATATAGGTAGCTTTCCATGCTTTTTATAACTAACTTTGGTACCTAACACATTCATCAGCACTCAAAACACATGTTTCTGGAAATGTCGTTTCATTTCTCCCATAGATGGTGCTCTGGAGGCATTTTGACGTTTTGGTACATAAAATTGTGAAAAACACTCAAAATAAATGTTTTTGGTAATGTTCTGTTTCTCCATATATAGTGGTACTAAATAGTTTTCGCGTTTGGTACCTAAGACGCTCAAAAACACTAATAATACATCTTTCTCGTAATGTCCTTTATTTTATCCATATTGGGTGAATTCCATGCATTTTGGCGTTTTGTTACGTAACAATGTGAAAAAACACACAAAATATACGTTTTCGGTAATGTTCTTCTGTTTCTTCATATATAATGTTATACATGCGTTTATGCATTTTGCTACCTAAGAATCTCAAAACACTGATAAATGAAGTGTCTTTTTATTTCTTTTCCTATCGCCATTTAGGATACTTTGCATGCATTTTTGCTTTTTTTTATACATAAAAAGCAAAAAAAAAAAAACTCAAAATACACGTTTCTGGTAATGTTATTCTGTTTCTCCATAAAATGCGCTTTGCATGCATTTTAGCGTTTTGGTACGTAAGTAGCTGTAAAAACTCTCAAAAGACACGCTTTTGGTAATGTTTTGCTTTTCCAAATAGGGAGCTTTCGTTGCTTTTTAGCGTTTTGGTATCTAATACTGTTGTGTTTCTCCAAAGAGAGTATTATTCATGCATTTTCGCGTTTTGGTACCTTAAAAGCCCCAAAAACGCTCTTAATATAAGTTTCTCATAATGTTTTTTGTTACTTTTTTTTGGGGGGTAACAAGCTCAAAACATTGAAAATACACGTTTTTTTGGTAATGTTATTCAGTTTTTCCAAAAAAAAGGCGTTTTGGATGCCTTTAAGTATTTTTTATATGTAAGTAGCTCATAAGCACTGAAAAAGTTTTTGTAATCTTTTGTTTTCTCCTATAGGGTGCTTTCCTTGGTTTTTACCTTCATGGTACCTAACACGCTGATAAACACTGAAAGGACATGTTTCTGGAAATGTTTCCTCTCCCCATATAGTATGCTTTGCATACATTTTCGCGTTGCGGTACCTAATAACGTGAAAAAAGCCTTAAAACACAAGTTTTGGTTCTGTGGTCTTGTTCTGTTTCTCCATATAGAGTATTGTTCATACGTTTTAGTGTTCTGGTACCTATGAAGCTCAATAGCACTCAAAATATACGTTTCTTTTAATGTTTTCTTTTCCCCTTTTAGGGTTATTTGGATGTATTTTATCGTTTTTGTACGTAACAGGCTCAAAATCTCTCAAAATGCATGTTTTTGGTAAAGCTGTTGAATTTCTCCATAAAGTGTGTTTTGCAACCGTTTTAGCGGTTTCGTACGTAAGTAGCTCAAAACACTTAATATTTTACCATTTACGGTACTTTCCATGCTTCTTAAGAGCTTTTTGTGCCTAACACAATTATAAACTCTCAAAAGACATGTTTCTGGAAATGTCGTCTATTTTCCCCATATCGGGTGCTTTGCATGCATTTTGGCGTTTTGATACCTAGGAAAGCTAAATACACTTAAAATACACGTTTTCTCCATACAGAATGCAAATCATGCGTTTTATCGTTTTGGTACCTAATAAGCTAAAAAAAAAAAAACTCATAATACTGGTTTCTCTTAATGTCTTTTCGTTTTCTTATATAGGGTACTTTATATGCATTTTGACGCTTTTGTACATAACAAGCTGAAAAATCGCTCAAAATTCTCGTTTTTGGTAATGCTTTTATGTTTCTGTAGAAAAGGTGTTTTGCATGTTTTATCGTTTTGGTACATTATAAATTAAAAAACTTCCAAACACGTGAAAAGTCACTTTGTTGGTTATTTCTTTTTCCCTTCCAACATAGTGCTCTTTTCATACTTCTTAGTGTTTTGGTGCCTAACACGTAGAAACACTCTCAAAAGATAGCTTTCTTGTAATGTCGTTTTGTGTCTTCTTTTTGAAGTCTTTGCATGTATTTTTTCGTTTTGGTACCTAATAATATGAAAACCACTCAAAATATATATTTTCATTCGTGTTGTTTTGTTTCTCCATATAGAGTACTATTAAGGTGCCTTTGTGTTTCGTACCTAAAAAGCTCAAAAGCTCTCATAATACACGTTTCTCGAAATCTCTTTGTTTCCCGGCATAGGGAACTTTGCATACATTTCGGCGTTATTCTACTTACATACCTCAAAAACACTGAAAATATAGTTTTTTTTTTGTGTAGTTATTTTGTTTCTCCATAAAGAGTGTTTTGCGTCTGTTCAAGCGTTTTGATATAAAAGTAGCTCAAAAACACTAAAAAAATACTGTTTTTTTGGTAATTTTGTTTTGTATTCCCATATAGGATGCTTTCCATTTTTATTTTTTAGAGTTTTGGTGCCTAACACGCTCATAAACACTCAAAATTCACGTTTCCGGAAATTTCGTTCCGTTTCTCTCATAGATTGCACTTTGCAAGAATTTCGACTTTTTGGTACATAACATTGTGAAAACAAACAAAATACACGTTTTTAGTAATGTTGCTCTGTTTCTCCATATAGAGTGGTATTCATGCATTTTCGTACTTTTCAACCTAATAAGGTCTAAAACACTTACAATATACGTTTCTCGTAATGTCTTTTCGTTTCCCCATATTGGGAACTTTACATGAATTTTGAAATTTTTTTACGTATTTAGCTTAAAACATTAAAAATACACGTTTTTCCGTTTCTCCATGAATGGTGTTTTGCATGCGCCTTTGCGTTTTAGTATGTAAGTATCTCAAAACAATGAAAAGACTTTTTTTGTAATGTTTCGTTTTCCCATGTATGGTTCTTTCCTTGCTTTTTATCGTTTTGGTACCTAATACGCTTACAAACACTGAAAAGACACGTTTCTAGAAGTGTTGTATTTTCCCTCATATATGATGCTCTGCATGCATTTTAGCTTTTTTGTTTCTCCATATAGAGTGTTATTCATTCGCTTTAGCGTTTTGGTACCTAATAAGTTGAAAACACTCATACTGCACGTTTCTCGTAATGTACTTTCGTATCCATATATAGTGTACTTTGCATGCATTTTGGCGCTTTTGTACGTGACAAGCTTAAGAAATAAAATGAAATACGTACCAAAACGTTAATACGTTTGCAAAACACTTTTTATGGAGAAACAGAATAAAATTCCCAAAAACAAGTATTTTAAGTGTTTATGAGCTTGTTACGTAGAAAACGTAAAAATGCATGCAAAGTAACCTTTATGAGGAAATGAAACGATGTTTCCAGAAACGTGTCTTTTGAGTGTTTAGATAGTAAACCGATATAAAGCTTGGAAATCACTTGATTTGAACAACAAAACAACACTAAGGAAAACGTGTCTTTTAAGTGTTTTTGAGCTTATTACATACCAAAAACCTAAGCCGGTTTCAAAAAAGAAAAAATCTTAATGGAAACATAAAAACATTACCAAAAACTTGTAATTGGAGAGTATTTGTCATTGTTAGGTACACATGCAAAGCATCCGAAAGGAAACGAGTTTTCCAGAAAGGTGTCTTTTGAGTGTTTATGAGTGTTCTAGCTCCAAAACGATGAAAAGCATGGAAATCACACTGTAATGGAAAACAAAACATTAACAAAAATGTCTCTTTTCAGTATTTTTGAGCAACTTAGCTATCAGAACGCTAAAACGCATGCAAAACACCCTTGATGGAGAAACAGAATAACATTAGCAAAAACAAGTTTTTGATTGTTTTTGAGGCTGTTACGAGAAAAACGTCAAAATTCATTCCAAGTACCCTATTTGGTTAAATGGAAAAAAAAAATTACGAGAAAGGTGTTTTTGTTTTTACTTCTTAGGTAACAAACCGTTAAAGGGCAATAATTAGCACTCTATAGAAAAAAAAAAACAGAATATTTCCAAAAACATGTATTTTGAGTGTATTTCACATTGTCAGGTACCAAAACTCCAAAATGCAAACAAAGCACCCTATTTGGTGAAAGAAAACGAGATTTCAAGAAAAGTGTCCTTTGATTATTGATGAGCTTGTTAGACACCAAAACGAAAAAAAAAGAAACAAAAAAGCATCCTATATGGGAAAACAACACATTACCAGAAACGTTTTTTTCAACTGTTTTTGAGCAACTTATGTACCAAAACATTGAAACGTATGCAAAATATTATTAATAACATTAAGAAAATAAGTATTTTGAGTGTTTTTTCAACTTGTTTCGTAGAAAAACGCCAAAAAGTAAGCACAGTACCCTAAATGGGGAAATGGAAAAACATTACGAAAAACGTGTATTATGAGTATTTTATTAGTTTCATAGGTACCAAAACACTATGAATGAGTATGAATAGCATTCTATAGAGAGAAACAGAATTACATTACGTGTTATTTTGAGTGTATATCATATTGTTAGGTTTTAAAATCCGTTGAAAGCACCCTATATGGAGAAAGGAAGCGAGATTTCCAGAAACGTTTTTTTTTTAATATTTATGTGCGTGCAGACACCCAAACGATAAAAAAGGAGGGAAAGTACCCTATATGGGAGAACAAGACATTACCAAAACGTCTCTTTATAGTGTTTTTGAGCTACTTACGTACCAAAAACGCTGAAACGCTTGCAAAAAAAAAAAAAAACATGAAGAAACAGTACAAGTATCAAAAACGTGTTTTTGTTTGTTTTTGAGCTTAGTACGTGGAAAATGCTAAAATGCAAGCAAAAGACTGAAATATTAAACGAAAAGACATTAGGAAAAACGTGTATTATGAGAGTTTTAGAGCTTCTTAGGTAGCAAAATACTAAAACGCATGAATTTTATAGTGCACTTTATATCGACAAATCAGAATAACATTACCAATAATTTGTATTTTGAGTTTTTTTTTTTTATTATTAGGTACCAAAATTCCATAATGTATTCACAGTCACCTATATAGGGAAATAAAACTACATTACTAGAAAATGTCTTTTGAGGGTTTTTTTTTTTTTTTTTTTCGTATTAGGCATCATAACGCTATAAAGCATGGAAATCACCCTATATGGGAATATACATGCAAAACAACATTACGAACAAGTGTCTTTTCAGGGTTTTAGAATTTCTTTAGCACCAAAACTCTAAAACATGCAAAACATACTTCATAAAAAAAAAAAGAGAATAACCTTACGAAAAACAAGTATTTTAAGTGTTTTTGAGCTTATTACGTAAAGAAACGCCAAAATATATGCAAAGTCCTCTATTTTGTGAAACGAAAGGACATTATGAGAGATATATTATAATCATTTTTTTTTTTTTACCTTTTTAGGTACAAAGACGCTAAAACGCATTGACAGAGCTTAATATGAAAAAAAAAACATTACCTAAAACGTATATTTTGAGTGTAACAAACCGCCAAAATGCATGCAAAGCAACGTATATGGCGTTATAAAACATCATTACGAAAAAAACGTATCCTTTGAATGTTATAGAGCTTCCTACGTACAAAACGCTATAACGAATACAAAACACTTTATGGAGTAAAAGAATAATATTACAAAAAATAACTATTTCGAGTGTTTTACGTACAAAAATGCAAAAATGCATGAAAATAACGTTATATGGGGAAACGAAAGGACATTACGAAGAAAATCTATTATGTGTTTTTTAACATCTTAGGTAACAAAATGCTGAAACTCAGGAATAGTACTCGATATCGAGACCAAAAAAACCTGTATTTTGATTGTTTTCACATAAATAAATAGCAAATCACCAAAATGCATTGAAAATCCTCTATATGGGTAAAAATAAGATTTCCAGAAACGTATCTTTTAAATGTTTTTGAGCGTGTTAAGCACCAATACGCTAAAAAGCATGGAAATCACCTTATTTGGGAAGACAAAACGACTTAACGAAAAACATAACTTTTTGAGTGTTTTTGAACTTCTTATGTACCAAAAAGGTAAATTGCATGCAAAACACCCTTTATGCAGAAACAGAGTAACATTACCAAAAACAAGTATTTTGAGTGTTTTGAGCTTGTTACACAGAATAACACCAAGATATATGAAAAGTATACTAAGTGGGGAAACAAAAAGACATTAGAAGAAAAGTGTATTATAAGTGTTTTTTGAGCTTCCCAGGTACCGAAATGCTAAAACGCGTTAATACCACCTTATACATATATATATGTGCGCAATGACTTAACCTGCTCTCGTGCCCACGCTCTTGAATCTTCCGAGTTTTCCACCATCTGGCTACGACTACAGAGTCATTCTCATACTAAATTTATCTGTGCTGTATACCTCTCTCCTAACTCCTCCGACTATAAGAAATTCTTTGACTACTTAACTTCCAAAGTGGAGCACATTCTGACCCTCTTCCCTTTTGCAGAGATCTCCATTCTTGGAGACTTCAATGTTCACCACCAGCTTTGGCTTTCCTCTCCCTTCACTGACCATCCTGGTGAACTAGCCTACAACTTTGCTATCCTCCATGACCTAGAGCAATTGGTGCAACACCCTACTCGTATTCCTGACCGTCTTGGAGATACGCCCAACATTCTTGACCTTTTCCTGACCTCTAATCCTTCTGCTTATGCTGTCACCCTTTCTTCTCCGTTGGGCTCTTCCGATCACAATCTCATATCTTTATCTTGTCCTATCACTCCAATCCCTCCTCAGGATCCCCCTAAGCGAAGGTGCCTCTGGCGTTTTGCCTCTGCTAGTTGGGGGGACCTGAGGCGGTATTTTGCTGATTTTCCTTGGAATGACTACTGCTTCCGTGTCAGAGACCCGTCTTTGTGTGCTGAGCGCATAACAGAGGTGATAGTGTCTGGCATGAAGGCGTACATTCCTCACTCTTTTTCTCGTCCTAAACCTTCTAAACCTTGGTTTAACACAGCTTGTTCTCGTGCTATACATGATAGAGAGGTGGCCCACAAAAGGTACTTAAGCCTTCCTTCACCAGAATCTCATGCACTTTATATTTCTGCCCGGAACCATGCCAAGTCTGTTCTCCAACTAGCCAAAAACTCCTTCATTAACAGAAAATGTCAAAACCTTTCAAGATCTAACTCCCCTCGTGATTTCTGGCATCTAGCCAAAAATATCTCCAATAACTTTGCTTCTTCTTCTTTCCCTCCTCTACTTCAACCAGATGGCACCACTGCTATCACATCTATTTCTAAAGCTGAACTCTTTGCTCAAACCTTTGCTAAAAACTCTACCTTGGACGATTCTGGGCTTGTTCCTCCCTCTCCTCCACCCTCTGACTACTTCATGCCTCGTATTAAAATTCTTCGTAATGATGTTTTCCATGCCCTCGCTGGCCTAAACCCTCAGAAGGCTTATGGACCTGATGGGGTCCCTCCTATTGTTCTCCGAAACTGTGCCTCCGTGCTTGCACCTTGCCTAGTCAAACTCTTTCAGCTCTGTCTGTCAACATCTACCTTTCCTTCTTGCTGGAAGTTTGCCTACATTCAACCTGTTCCTAAAAAGGGTGACCGCTCTAATCCCTCAAACTACCGTCCTATTGCTTTAATTTCCTGCTTATCTAAAGTTTTTGAATCTATCCTCAACAGGAAGATTCTTAAACATCTATCACTTCACAACCTTCTATCTGATCGCCAGTATGGGTTCCGTCAAGGCCGCTCGACTGGTGATCTTCTGGCTTTCCTTACTGAGTCTTGGTCATCCTCTTTTAGAGACTTCGGTGAAACTTTTGCTGTTGCCTTGGACATATCAAAAGCCTTTGATAGAGTCTGGCACAAAGCTTTGATTTCCAAACTACCCTCCTACGGTTTCTATCCTTCTCTCTGTAACTTCATCTCAAGTTTCCTTTCTGACCGTTCTATTGCTGCTGTGGTAGACGGTCACTGTTCTTCTCCTAAATCTATTAACAGTGGTGTTCCTCAGGGTTCTGTCCTGTCACCCACTCTCTTCTTATTATTCATTAATGATCTTCTAAAACAAACTTCTTGTCCTATCTACTCCTATGCTGATGATACCACCCTGCACTTTTCCACGTCTTTTCATAGACGTCCAACCCTTCAGGAGGTAAACATATCACGCAGGGAAGCCACAGAACGCCTGACTTCTGATCTTTCTAAAATTTCTGATTGGGGCAGAGCAAACTTGGTATTGTTCAATGCCTCAAAAACTCAATTCCTCCCTCTATCAACTCGACACAATCTTCCAGACAACTATCCCCTCTTCTTCAATGACACTCAACTATCCCCCTCTTCTACACTGAACATCCTCGGTCTGTCCTTTACTTATAATCTGAACTGGAAACTTCACATCTCATCTCTAGCTAAAACAGCTTCCATGAAGTTAGGTGTTCTGAGACGTCTCCGCCAGTTTTTCTCACCCCCGCAGCTGCTAACTCTGTACAAGGGCCTTATCCGTCCATGTATGGAGTATGCTTCATATGTCTGGGGGGGTTCCACTCATACTGCTGTTCTAGACAGGGTGGAATCAAAAGCTTTTCGTCTCATCAACTCCTCTCCTCTAACTGACTGTCTTCAGCCTCTCTCTCACCGCCGCAATGTTGCATCTCTAGCTGTCTTCTACCGCTATTTTCATGCTAACTGCTCTTCTGATCTTGCTAACTGCATGCCTCCCCTCCTTCCGCGGCCTCGCTGCACAAGACTTTCTTCTTTCTCTCACTCCTATTCTGTCCACCTCTCTAACGCAAGAGTTAACCAGTATTCTCAATCATTCATCCCTTTCTCTGGTAAACTCTGGAACTCCTTGCCTGCTTCTGTATTTCCACCTTCCTATGACTTGAATTCCTTCAAGAGGGAGGTTTCAAGACACTTATCCACCAATTTTTGACCACTGCTTTGACCCTTTTAGGGACTGGCATTTCAGTGGGCATTTTTTTTATTAGATTTTTGTTGCCCTTGGCCAGTATCCTTCCTACATAAAAAAAAAAAAAAAAAAAAAAAAAAAAAATACGAAGAAACAGAACAACATTATCAAAAACCGCGTAATTTGAGTGTTATTTTTTCCACATTGATAAGTACCAATATATTTGGAAACGATAAAATGTGTTTTTTTTTTGTGTGTGTATGTATTTTTGTCACCAAAACGCTAAAATGCAATGGTAAACACCCTAAATGGGATTAGAAAACAACTTTACCAAAAAAAACGTGTCTTTTGAGTGTTTTCAGCCTCTTACGTACCGAAATCCTAAAAAAGCATGCAAAACACCTTTTATGTAGAAGAATATCATTACCAAAAACTAGTATTTTGAGAGTTTTTTGAGTTTGTTGCATACAAAAACATTAAAATGGATGCAAAATACGCTTAATAGGGAGACGTAATGACATTACGAAAATCCTGTATTATAATTATTTTTTTTACATTTTAGGTATTAAAACGCTAAACCTATAAACAGCATTCTATGAAAAAACAGAACTACATTAACAAAAACGTGTGTTTTGAGCATATTTCACATTATTAGGTATCGAAACGCCAAAATGCATGGAAAGCCCTTGATATGGGGAAATGAAATTGTTACAAGAAAGCATCTTTCGAAACGAAAAGACTTTACGAGAAACGTTTATTATGAATGTTTTTGGTTCTTAGGTACAAAAACGCTAAAACGCATGAATAGCACTTTTTATGAAGACACATAACATTATTGATAACATATATTTTGAGTCTATTTTGAGCCAAATTGTTAGGCTTTTTTTATACCTAACTATGTGAAAAGCAATAAAAATACTCGTTTTTGTTAATGTTGTGTTCCTATATAAAGATTATTTACACCCGTTTTAGCGTTTTCGTGATGTCTTTTCGTTTTTGCATGAATTTTGGCATTTTTCTACGAAACAAGCTGAAAAGCACTCAAAACACGTGATTTTATTACTTATACTGTTTCGCCATAAAAGTTGTCTTGCATGCTTCTTAGCGTTTTCGTAAGTCGCTCAAAAAGACCGGAGAAACGTTTTCGGTAATGATGTTTCTTTTTTCCATATAGGGTACTTTTCATGCTTTTTAACCGTTTTGGTGCCTAACACGCTCATAAACACTCAAAAAACACATTTCTGGGAATATAGTTTCCTTTTCCTATAAAGTGTGCTTTGCGTACATTTTGGCGTTTTGGTATCTAAACATGTGAAATACACTCAAAATGCAAGTTTTTTATAATGTTAATTGTCTCCATATATTTAGGCGTATTAGCGTTTTAGTACCTAAGAAACTGAAAAAAACACTCATAACACAAGTTTCTCGTAACGTGTTTTTGTTCCCTCAGATCGCGTAATCAAGCATTTTGGCGTTTTTTCTACGTAATAAGCTCAAAAACTCTCGAAATACTTGGTTTCAGTAATATCATCATGTTTTCTACATGAAGAGTGTTTGCATACATTTTTGCGTTTTGGTACCTAACAAGATCATAATCACTCTAAAAACATGTTCCTGGAAATGTCTTTTTTTTTTCCTAATATAGGGTACCTTACATGTATTTATGCATTTAATTACTTAACAGTGTAAAAGAATACACAAAACACGTTTGTTTTTTTCTTTTGATGTTGTTCTGTTTCTCCATTTAGAGTTTTATTACAGGGTTTTCGCGTTTTCTTAGACAGGAAACTCAAAAACACTCATAACACACGTTTCTCGCAATGTCTTTTCATTTCCTCATTCTTTGCATGCATTTTGGCGATTTTGTACGTAACAAGCTCAAAAGCATTTAAATACTTGTTTTTGTTAAGGTTATTCTCTTTCTATTTAAAAGGGTGTTTTCCATTCGTTTTATGGTTTTTTGTACATAAATAGCTCAAAAACACACCAAACACACGTTTTTAAATATGTTGTTTTGCTTTCGCCATAGAGGAACTTTTCCATGCCTTTTAGCGTTTTTGTGCCTAACACGCTCATAAACACTTAAAAAAAAAAAGATACATATTACTGAAAATGTCGTTTCGTTTCCCTAGAGAGGGCACTTTGCATGCATTTTGGCGTTTTTGCTATCTTACAATGTGAAAAAAAACTAAAATATCACGTTTTTTGGTAAGTGTTTTTATTTATTTTTTTCCATATAGAGTAATACTATTTATGTCTTTTAATGTTTTGGTACCTAAAAAGCTTAAAAACACTGATAATACACTTTTCTTGTAATGTCTCTTCGTTTCCTAATATTAGGTACTTTGCATACATTCTGGCGTTTTCGTAGGTAACAAACTGAAAACCCTTAAAATACTTGTTTTTCGTAATTTTATTGTGTTTATCCATAAATCATGTTTCACGTGCGTTGTAGCATTTTGGTACGTAAGTAGCTCAAAAACATTTTGGTGCCTAACACGATCATAAACACTCAACAGACACGTTTCACGAAATATCATTTTCTCTACCAACTATAGCCTATTTTTCCTGTTTTTTTTTTTTTTTGGCTTTTTGGCACCTAATAATGTGTAATACACATAAAACAGAAGTTATTGGTAATGTTTTTTTTTTTCCATAGAGAGTGCTATTAATGTCTTTTAACATTTTGGTACCTAAGAAGCTCAAAAGCACAAAAAATACACGTTTCAGGTAATGCCCTTTCGTTTCCCATAGTGTACTTTGTGTGCATGTTGTTGTTTTTGTAACAAACTCAAAAGAAAAAAAAAATCGCAAATATATAATGTTTCGCCATAAATGTTTTTTTTTTTGCATGCGTTTTACCATTATGATACGTAATTACCTGAAAAACACTGAAAAGAGACGGTTTCGGTGACGTTTTGTTATCCATATAGGGTGTTTTTCTTAAATTTTTTATTTGTTTATTTTTTTATTTTTTCGTTTTGGTAATTAACACGCTAATAAACTCATAAAAGACACGTTACTAGAAATTTAATTTCTTTTCCCTATATAGGGATCGTTGGATGCATTTTGGTGTTTTGGTATCTATGAATGCGAAAAAAAAAAAAATCAAAACACACGTATTTGGTAATGTTGTTTTGTATCTTCATATAGAATGTTATTCATGGTTTATTGCGTTTTGGTACCTAAGAAGCTCAAAAACATTCATAACACACGTTTCTTGTAATGCCTTTTCGTTTCTCCATATAAAATTTTCGTACCTAAGAAGGATGCATTTTGGCGTTTTTCCACCTAAGCTCACAAAACACTCAAAAAACTTGTTTTTGGTAATATTAGTCTTTTACTCCATAAATTGTGTTTTGTATGCGGTTTTTTTTTTTTGCGTTTTGGTACGTAAGATACTGAAAAAACACTCAAAAGACACGTTTTTTGGTACTATTGTTCAGTTTTTTTTTCTCATATACTGTAGAATGCTATTCATGCGTTTTAGAGTTTTGGTACTTAAGAAGCTCAAAAAAACAGATTTCTCGTAAAGTCTTTTCGTTTCTCAATATCGAGTGCTATGCATGCATTTCGCTGTTATATCTCTTAATAATGTGAAATACACTTATAATACACGTTTTTGGTATTAATCTCCTTTTTCTCAAAATAAAGCGCTATTCACGCGTTTTAACGTTTTGGTACCTAGGAAGCTAAAAAAAAAAATAATGATAATAAACGTTTCTTGTAATGTTTTGGTTACCCATATAGGATAGTTTGTATGCATTTTGGTTTTTTCGACGTTAAAAAAAACTCAAAAACACTCGATACTTATTTTCCATAAGCATTTTTTTTTTTTTACCGTTTTCCTTGCTAATACGTTAAAAACACTGAAAATATATGATTCTGGAAACGTAGTTCTGTTTCCCCTTATAGGGGATATTTCCATGCACTTCGCCGTTTTGATACCTAACAATGTTAAAAACATTCAAAATACAAGTTTTTTGATAGTAATTTATGTTTCTTTTATATAGTGTGATATTCATACATTTTTTTTCTGGTTTGGTACCTAAAAAGCTCGAAAACAATCATAATACACGTTTCTCGTAAAGTTCTTTCGTTTCCTCTTATAAACAATTTTCCATGCAATTCAGCGTTTTTGTACGTAAAAAGCTGAAAAAAAAATACACGTTTTTTGCTAAAGTTATTTTGTTTTTCCATAAAGTATTTGCATGCATTTTATCATTTTACGACGTAAGTAGCTCAAATACTCTCAGAAGATGTTTTATTAATGTTTGTTTTACGTTTTTTTTTTTTTTTAGCATTTTTGTGCCTAGCACGCTCACAAACACACAAAAAAGACCCATATCTTGAAATCTCGTTTCCTATTCCGATATAAGGTACTTTCCATACATTTTGGCGTTTTGGTATCTAACAATGTGAAAAATAATTCAAAATACCAATTTTTGGTTATCTTATTATGTTTCTCTATATAGGGTGCTATGCATACTTTTTCTCGTTTTGGTAACAAAGAAGCTCAAAAACACACAAAAAAAAAAAACACGTTTCTTGTAATATCTTTTCGTTACCAAATATAGGGTAATTTACATACATTTTGGCGTTTTCTACGTATTGAGTTGAAAAGCACTAAAAACACGTTTCTTTTGTAATTTTTTACTATTCCTCCATACGTTTTTTTCTTTTTTTTTTTTGCATGCATTTTGGCGTTTTGGTACATACCTCAAAAAAACACTGAAAAGAGATGTATGTAGTTATATTATTGTGTTTACTCATACAGGATGCTTTCCATACATTTTGGGTTTTGGTGCTTAGCACGCTCATAAACACTCAAAAAGACATGTTTCTGGAAATATCGCTTTGCATGCTTTTGGTGATTTGTTGCCTAACAATATGAAATACAGTCGAGATACATGTTTTCGATAATGCTTTTCTGTTTCTCCATATAGAGTGTTATTCATGCACTTTAACATTTTGGTACCTAGGAACCTCAAAATACTCATAATACAAGTTTCTCATGAAGTCTTTTTGTTTCCCTATATAGGGTACTTTGCATGCATTTTCGCTTTTTCTACGTAATAAGCTATAAAAAAAATATTTATTTATGATTTTGATAATATTATTCTGTTTCTACATTAAAGTTTTTTGCATGCGTTTTAGCGTTTTGGTACGTAAATAGATGAAAAGACTCAAAGGCACGATTAATATAATGTTGTTTTGTTTTTCGAAATAGAGAAATCATGTATTTTGAGTGTGTTTCACATTGTTACCCGCCAAAACGCCAAAATGCATGCAAAGCTCCTTATAATAGGAAAGGAAACGACATTTTTCAGAAAAAAAAAAAATAGTGCCTTGAGGGTTTCTGAGCATGTAAGGCACCAAGGTGTATAAAATCACTATGTATGAAAATTCAAAACATTACGAAAAAAACGTATCTTATAAGTGTTTTTCAGCTTCTTACGTACCAAAACGCTAAATTGCATGCAAAAACACCCTTCATAAACACAATAACTTTATCAAAAAATATGTGTTTTAAATGTTTTGAGCTTGTTACGTTGAAAAGTAAAAATGAATGCAATTTACTCTATACGGGGAAAGGAGAAATTACGAGAAGCGTGTATTACGAGTTTTTTTTATGTTCTTAGGTACCAAAATCCTAAAACGAATGAATAGTACTCTATATCGAAAAACTAACAACATTACCAAAAATGTGTATTTTGTGTGTTTTCTCACATTATTAGGTAGCAAAACAGCACGAGGCAAGGAAGGTTCATATATGGGGAAACGAAACAGCATTACCAGAAACGTGTCTTTTCAGTGTTTTTGAGCGTGTTAGGCACCAACACGCTTAAAAGCATGGAAATCACCTTATATAAGAATACAAAACAACGTTACGTACATGTTTTTTGAGTGTTTTTAATCTTCTTACGTACTGAAACGATAAAACCCATATAAAACACAGTTCATGCTGAAACAGAATAATTTTACCAAAAACAAGTATTTTGACTGTTTTCAGGTTTTTTACGTACAAAACCGGCATATTGCATCCAAAGTTCCCTATATGTTTAGACGAAAGGGGCATTGCGAGAACCATTTCTTAAGAGTGTTTTTTTGGGGCTTCTTAGGTACAAAAAAACGAGAAATCGCATGACTAGCGATCTCTTTGGAGAAACAAAACAACATTACCAAAAACGTGTATTTTAAGTATATTTCACATTGTTAGGTACCAAAACGCTATTGTCTATGTAATGCACCCTAAATGGCGAAACGAGTTTTTCAGAAGTGTCTTTCCAGTGTTGATGAGCGTGCTAGGCACCAAAACGATAAAAGCGAAAACGCTTTGTGTGTCCACTATATGTGGGAAAACAAAACAACATTACAATAAATGTCTCTTTTCAGTGTTTGTGAGCTACTTACGTTTCCAAAAGCTAAAACGCATATAAATATGCTTTATTCAGAAACACAATAACTTTATTTAAACTTGTATTTCAATTGTTTTCTGAGTTTGTTACGTACAAAAAAGAAAAAAAAAACCGTGCAAGGTGCTCTCTATGATGAAACGAAAATACATTACGAGAAAGTGTTTTTAAGCTTCTTATCAAAACGGAAAAATGCGATAATACAACTATATATGAAGAAACAGAACGACATTACCAAAAACACGCATTTTGAGTGCTTTTTACATTACCAAAATACATGAAAAGCCTTTATATACGAAAATGAAACGTGATTACAAGAAACGAGAAACGTGTATTTATGTGTCTTTCAGCACGTTAGGCAACAAAACGCTAAAAAGCATAGAAAATTACCTTATAGCGGAATACAAAACGTTACGAAAAAAAAGTCTTTTGAGAGTTTTGTTTTTACTTTTTACGCTAAAGCTCATGCAAAACACCTTTTATGGAGAAACAGAATAGCATTAAAAAAAAAAAAGTGTTCTGAGTGTTTTCGGCTTGTTACTTGGAAAACTCAGAAACGCATACAAAGTATTCTATATGGGGAAAGAAAAATGCATTACGAAAAACATATATAATGGATGTTTTCAGCTTTTTAGGTACCAAAAATGAGGAAAAGCAAGAATAATACTTCCTATTCAGAAACACAACAACATTACTAAAAACGTGTATTTTAAGTGTTTTTCGTACTGTAAGATATCAAAACGACAAAATGGATGCAAAACTCTTCATATTCAGGAGCGAAGCAACATTACAAGAAATGTATTTTTTTTTATGTTTTTGTGGATGTTAGGCACGAACATGCTAAAAAGAATGGAATACACCTTATATGGGAAAACAAAACAACATTACTAATAATAACTAATTACTAATTAATGTACATTTTCAGTCTGTTTTCAGCTAATTAGGTAACAAAACGATAAAACGCATGAAAAAAAAACTCTAGAAACAGATTACCATTACCAAAAAAAAGAAAAAAAATTCGTGTCTTTTCAGCATATTAGGTCAATATGCATGCAATGTACAATGCAATAGGGAATAGAAAAGGCATAACGAGAAACTTGTATTGAGTGTTTTTTTTTTTTTCAGATTTCCATGAGTAGGACTCTATAAAGAGAGAAACAGAACAACATTATCAAAAACGTGTATTTTAAGTGCATTTCATATTTAAAAGTGACAAAACGCCAAAATGCATTTAAGGCACCCTATATTTGGCAAAGGTAACGGTATTTTAAGAAACGTCTTTTTAGTGTTTATGAAAACAAAAGAACATTACATTTTCAATGTATATAAAGTTAAGTATTGAAACGCTAAAACGTATGTAAAAATATATATATATATATATATATATATATATATATATATATATATATATATATATATATATATATATATATATATATATATATATATATATAAATTTACCCCCTTAAAAAATCGTTTATATCGAGTGTTTTTGAGTTTCATACGTAGAAAAATGCCAAGATCATGAAATTACCCTATATGAAGACAAAAAAACATTACGAGAAAAGTGCATTATGAGTATTTTTGAGCTTTTTATTTACCAAAAAAACAAAAAAAGGAATACAAAACAACATTACTAAAAACGTGTTTTAAAGGTTCTTATGTACAGAAACGCTAAAACCCAAGCAAAACACCCTTTATGGAGAAGCGAGATAAATATTTCGTTGATAAATTACATTCAGGACAGTTAGGGAACATCCCTTACAGAAGAATAAGATCGCAGAACAATGGTCCTAAATGGATGGCTGAGGTTAAAACACTACATAGGACGAAAGAGAAGTATATATGAGATTAAAAAGAGGGGAAGTGGTTTTAAGGCCATAATATAATGAATTTGAAAAGTCAGGAGTTTAACAAGGAAAGCTAAAAACAGTTATGAATTAAAGGTAGCCAGCCAAGCGAAGATGGACCCCAAGGGATTTTATCAGGCATAGAAGACGAAGAATAGAGAAACAATAGTTCCTTAAAGACAGCAGAATGGGACCTGCTTAGTTGTTAGGAGGAGATTAGTAAAATTGTGAACGAGTATTTTCTAACTATCTTTGCCCAGGAAAACATGCAGGATTTGCCGAAAAGTGAAAAGATATTTAGAATAGAAGAGAATGAGTAGCTGACAGATATTACCATAACTAAAGAGATAGTGGAACAGGAGATAGATAAGCTGAAAAGTTCAAGTCACCAGGACCAGATGAAATATATTCCAGAGTATTTAAGGAATGGAAAAAGGTTATAAGTAATCTGTTAGTGTCTGTCCTTAGGAAATCACTTTAGTCATGTGAGGTATCGGAAATGTGGAGGCAGATAATGGTGATAGTTATGGCATCCTATATCGGACTTTAGTAAAGCTTTTGACAAGGTACCCCATCAGAGGCTACTGAAAAAAGATTAGGGCGCACGAGAGAGATGAGGTGTTTAAATTGGATAAGGTCATGGCTAAGCGGCAGGCGACAGAGTGTTGTAATAAACGGCTCTAAATCCGAGTGGGGTCAAGTAATTAGTGGGGTGACAAAGGAATTATTAGTATTAGGGCCGATGTTGTTTGTAATATATGTCAATGACTTGGATAGTGGAATTAGTAGTGTTGTTAGTAAATTTGCGGATGACACGAGAATATGTAGATTAATTAGGTCAGAATCGCATACCATTGCCTTGCAGGCAGATTTGGATAGGATGAACGAATGGACAGACAGATGGCAAATGCAGTTTAATATCAACAAATTGAAAGCACTTAGCGTAAGTAGAAGAAACCCACACATTAGTTACACAATGAACAAACAAGTTCCGGTAGGTTCAGGGTAAGAAAAAGATTTGAGATTTAAAGTTAGCTCTAAACTCCGTCTAAGAAAGCAATGCAAAGAGGCCAGAAACAAAGCAAATGGTGTATTATGATTCATTTTCAGGAGTGCTAAGAGGAGAACTCTCGAAGTAATATAAAAGTTACATTTGGCGCTGGTCAGACTTCATCTAGACTACGCTGTCCAATTCTGGTCACCACATCAAAGGAAGGATAAAGGTCTATTAGAATCAGTATAAAGGAGAATGACTAAAAGGATATAGGGGATGAGGAGTATTCCTTACGAAGTGAGATTCAAGCTGTTAAATTTACATTCTTTAGAGAGACGTGGGTTAAGAGCGGACCTGATAGAAGTCTTTAATTAAGAGAATACAGCAGTGAGCGCTCCGTCCACCAGAAAAAAAAAAACGGTTTTTAAGAGATAAGCTAAATTATTTTAATTTCCAAATCAGTAACGTATCACTGTGAAATAGGTAAGTTATACATGAACCGTAACAGTGTTTGCGTTACCACAAGTGTTTTATTTAATATTGGTGTGATGTACCACTAAGTGTCTGTACTCACGACTGTAGCCGGAGAAATTCACAAATGAAAAAAAAAAATAATAATAATTAATTAATTAAAAAAAAAAAATATATATATATATATATATATATATATATATATATATATATATATATATATATATATATATATATATATATATATATATATATATATATATATATATATATATATATATATATATATATATATATATATATATATATATATATATATATATATATATATATATATATATATATATATATATCCTCTTCTTAGGAAGACTCCTTCCGTCTTGGGAAGCTCCTCTTAGGATAGTAGTGTCCTTGTAGAATCCTGCAGGATTCCTGCAGGTGGGAGATGTGTTGGTCTGCGCCGGGAATATCTGCGCCGATGATGTCTTCGCCGAGAATTTACGACGTGTAATTAGACCGAGGGGAAACCAAAGAATTGTTAGGTTTCGCCCTGAGTCTTTTAAGTCTCTTCTTTATATAACAAGGAGTAATGAATCTTGGGAGTGGCAGGCTGGGTGAGTAAGGCGAGACCGTTAGGTGCGTTGCTCTTGGCTGGGTGCGAGTGTTTTGGTGTGTCAGCGTAAGTTCTGTAAACAACACCGGCTCGCTCCTCTTCTCTCCTCACTACCCTGCCACTGTTTGCCGTTTTCTCCGTTCACTGTGTCCGTTCACCACTTCACTTTCAACCACTGTTTATTGTTGTTGCACTTGGCACTGGAGTTAGTGATTCGTATCTCATTAAGCTGCCACCAAATGTTCCAGAGTGGTTCTGAATTATCAATTACCGCTGGACACTGTTCATTAGTTTCTTACCTAATGTAATTAGGTAAGAAATGTCCTTACGAAAGGACATTACGAGAGACGAGTATTATGATTGTTTTTAGCTTCTTAGATACTGAAACTCTAAAAACCATGAATAGCACTCTATATGGAGAAACATAACAACATTATTAAAAACATGTATTTTCATTTTTTTTTTTTTCACTTTCTTAGGTATCAAAACGCCAAAATACATGTATCGCCCACTATAAGAAAAATAAATAAATAAATAAATAAACAAATAAAACGATATTACCAGAAACGTGTCCATTAATTGTTTTTAAGCGTGTTAGGCACGAAACCGCTAAAAATTAATAAATTAATAGAATAAAAAAGAAATTAAAAAAAACATGGAAATCACCCTATATGATAATAATAATAAAAAAAAACTACGAAAAACTTCTCTTTTGAGTGTTTTTTAATTTCTTTGAGTTTCTCCATATAGAGTGCTATTCATATTTTTTTTTAGCGCATTGGTACCTAACAAGCTTAAAAATACTCATAATGCACGTTTCTTGTAATATCTTTCCGTTTTCCTTATTCTATATACTGCAATTTACATGCATTCTTTGTTTTTGTACGTAACAAACTCAAAAACACTCAGAACACTTATTTATTGTAATATTATTCTGTTAAAGGGTGTTAAGATTTTGGTACATAAGGAAAAAACACTGGAAAGACTTTTTTTTTTCGTATTCCCATATAGGGTGCTTTCCATGCTTTTTAGTATTTTGTGCTTAAAACACTCAAAAATACCCAAAAGACACGTTTCTGTTAATGTCGCTTCGATTCCTTTATATAGGAGGCTTTGGAAGAATTTTGGCGTTTTGATACATTTTACTTAAAAAAAAAAAAAAAAAATCAAAATACACGTTTTTCGTAGTGTTGTTCTGTTTCTCCATATAGAGTGCTATTCAGGCTGTTTTAGAGTTTTAGTACCTAAGAAGCTCATCAACACTCGTAATACACTTTTCTGGTAATGTTATTTCTTTTCCTCATATAAAGTATTTTTCATGCATTTTGTTATTTTCTTTGTAATAAACTCAAAAAAAGCCTGAAAATACACATTTCTGATGAAGTTATACAATTTGCTTGTGAAGGATTTTTTGCAGGCGTTTTTATCGTTTTGGTGCGTAAATAGTTGAAAAACACTGAAAAGAGACGTCTTTGTTGATGTAATTTTGTTTTCCTATATAGGGTGCTTTCCATGCTTTTTATCGTTTTGTTGTCTAGCACGCTCATAAACATTAAAAAAAAAAAAATGTTTTTTGCAATCTCGTTTCCTTTCACCATATAGGGTGCTTTACAAACAGAATATATGATCTTGGTAATGTTCTTTTTCCTTATCGTTTTGTTACCTAAGAAGCCATAAAAACACTCATAATACACATTTCTCTTAATGTTTTTTTTTCGTTTCCCTATATAGAGAACTTTCCATGCAATTTGGTGTTTTTTTTCAACGTAACACGCTGAAAAACATCAAGAATACAAGTTTTCGATAATTTTTTTTCTGTTCATCAAGGTGTTTTGAATGCGTTTTAACGTTCTGGTACGAAAGAAATTCAAAAACACTCAAAAGAGAAGTTTTTCATAGTTTTTTTTTTTATTATTATCATATAGGGTGATTTCCATGTTTTTTTTTTATTATTTTTTTATTCTATTTATTTATTTATTTTTAGCGGTTTCGTGCCTAACACGCTTAAAACAATTAATGGACACTTTTCTGGTAATATCGTTTTATTTATCTATTTATTTATTTTTTTTTTTTTTTCATATAGTGGGCGATGCATGTATTTTGGCGTTTTGATACCTAAGAATAGGAAAAAAAAAAAAATAATGAAAATACACGTTTTTAATAATGTTGTTATGTTATCTCCATATAGAGTGCTATTCATGGTTTTTTTAGAGTTTCAGTGTCTAAGAAACTAAAAACAATCATAATACTCGTCTCTCGTAATGTCTTTTCGTTTTATTTTATAGTGCATCTTACATGTATTTTTTTTTATTTATTTATTTATTTTTTTTTTTTGGCGTAACAAGCTCAAAAACACTAAAAAATATTTGTTTTTAGTAAAGTTATTCTGTTTCTCCATAATGTGTGTTTTGCATGCGGTTTAGCGTTTTGGTACGTAGGAAGCTGAAAACGCTCAAAAGACACGTTTTGGTAAAGTTTTGATTTTTTTTTTTTTTTATTCTCATATAAAGGAACATATAACCTGAAAGCTACCTAAATGGGAAATCAAAACAGGATTTCTAAAAACGTGTCTTTTTTAGTGTTTTTAAGCTTCTTACGTACCAAAACGCAAAAAAAAATGTAAAACACTCTGTATATAGAAACAGAATAACATAAACAGAAACAAGTATTTTGAATGTTTTTCAGCTTCTTATGTATAAAAACGACAAAATGCATGCAAAGTACCGTGTATGGGAAACGAAAAGACATTACGAGAGACTTGTATCATTATCATTTTTTTTATTTTTTTATTCTTAGATACCAAAAAGCCAAAACCCATGAATAGGATTCTATATGGAGAAACAGAACAACATTAGCAGAAACGTGTATTTTGAGTGTATTTCACATTGTTAAGTAACATAACGCCAAAATGCATTCAAAACACCCTATTTGGAGTAATGAAATGTCTTTACGAGAATCGAGTATTATTAGTATTTTTAAGCCTATTAAATACTAAAACGCTAAAACGCTTAAAAATAACACACACACACACACACACACATACACAATATAGAGAATAGAACAACATTGCCAAAAACTTGTATTTTAAGTGCATTTCCGCATGAATATCATTCTATATAGAGAAAACACACAACATTAACAAAAAAAACATGTATTTTGAGAGTTTTCACATTATAACGTACCAGAACGCAAAATAGATGGAAACCATCTTATATGGGGAAAAGAAACAACATTTTCAGAAACGACTCTTTTGAGTGTTTATGAGCGTGTTATAGGCACCAAAAGCATGAAATCACCTTATGTAAGAATGCAAAACATCATTACGAATAACTTTTTTTTTTACTTTATACGTACCCAACAAAAAAAAAAAAAACATGAAGAAAAAAAAAAGAAGTATTGTTACGCACAAAATTCCAAAATGATTGGAAAGTACCGTATTTGGAGAAGCGAAAGAACATTACGAGAAACGTGTATTATGAGTTTCTTTGAGCTTCTCAGATACCAAAACGGTAAAACGAATAAAGAGCACTTCATATGGAGAAACAGAATAACATTACCAAGAACGTGTATTTTTTTTTTTTTATGCTTTTTTTTACATGTTAGACACCAAAACGCTAAAGAGGATATGAATAGCATCCTATATGTGAACAGAAAACTATATAATAATAAACGTACCTTTTGAGTATTTTTCCAGCTTCTTACGTACCAAAACGCTAAAACGCATGCGAAGCATCCTTAATAGGGGAAGAAAAAAACTTTCCATACTCCTTTTATTGCCATCGATAAGTAATCGGTAGCACCTACGTCATAGTATCTAAGTATTCTCCATAATTAATCTCTCCCTAATGTATTTTGGCATATATTATTCTTAGCTATAAGTAGCTTTTCCCTTGCCTTATTTTTGTAATTAGAGAGTTATAATAAATATATTCATGTACTGTGAGTGCGGTCAACCCGCCCCTATTTCTACTGTCAGCACTTTTTGAAGGCGCTAAGCGTCCCTTGTGCCGGCTCCGGCAGTCTCTTTTTCTTTTTTCTTTTTTTTTTATGTAGGAAGGACACTGGCCAAGGGCAACAAAAAATCCAATAAAAAAATGCCCACTGAAATGCCAGTCCCACAAAAGGGTCAAAGCAGTGGTCAAAAATTGATGAATAAGTGTCTTGAAACCTCACTCTTGAAGGAATTCAAGTCATAAGAAGGTGGAAATACAAAAGCAGGCAAGGAGTTCCAGAGTTTACCAGAGAAAGGGATGAATGATTGAGAATACTGGTTAACTCTTGCGTTAGAGAGGTGGACAGAATAGGGGTGAGAGAAAGAAGAAAGTCTTGTGCAGCGAGGCCGCGGAAGGAGGGGAGGCATGTAGTTAGCAATATCAGAAAAGCAGTTAGAATGAAAATAGCGGTAGAAGACAGCTAGATATGCAACATTGCGGCGGTGAGAGAGAGGCTGAAGACAGTCAGTTAGAGGAGAGGAGTTGATAAGACGAAAAGCTTTTGATTCCACCCTGTCTAGAAGAGCAGTATGAGTGAAACCCTTGCCAGAGTGTAACGCTGTACCACGCAGAGGACATCCGTTGTCCTGTACACGCCACACCCTTCTCCACAACTCTGTACAAATATCTAAATATACATATTTTTATACGTTCACCTTTGACATTCACCTGAAAACCACAGAAACTCACCAAGAATGACTTTACCTATTATACAAAGGTAAGAAACTAATGAACAGTGTCCAGCGGTAACTGATAATTCAAAACCACTTTGGAACATTTGGTGGCAGCTTAATGAGATACGAATCGCTAACTCCAGTGCCAAGTGCAACAACAATAAACAGTGGTTGAAAGTGAAGTGGTGAACGGACACAGTGAACGGAGAAAACGGCAAACAGTGGCAGGGTAGTGAGGAGAGCAGAGGAGCGAGCCGGTGTTGTTTACAGAACTTACGTTGACACACCAAAACACTCGCACCCAGCCAAGAGCAACGCACCTAACGGTCTCGCCTTACTCACCCAGCCTGCCACTCCCAAGATTCACTACACCTTGTTATATAAAGAAGAGACTTAAAAGACTCAGGGCGAAACCTAACAATTCTTTGGTTTCCGCTCGGTCTAATTACTCGTCGTAGATTCTCGGCGAAGACATCATCGGCGCAGACATTCCCGGCGCAGACCAACACATCTCCCATCTGCAGGAAACCTGCAGGATTCTACAAGGACACTACTATCCTAAGAGGAGCTTCCCAAGACGGAAGGAGTCTTCCTAAGAAGAGGATATATATATATATATATATATATATATATATATATATATATATATATATATATATATATATATATATATATATATATATATTTTTTTTTTTTTTTTTTGTGTGTGTGTGTGTGTGTGTGAATTTCTCCGGCTACAGTCGTGAGTACAGACACTTAGTGGTGCACCACACCAATATTAAATAAAACACTTGTGGTAACGCAAACACTGTTACGGTTCATGTATAACTTACCTATTTCACAGTGATACGTTACTGATGTGGATATTAAAATAATTTAGCCTACCTCTTAAAAACCGTTTTCTTTTTTCTGTTGGATGGAGCGCTCGATCTCGTTTTCTCTTAAGTGTTCAGGGATAGCTAAAATAATTTAATTTCCGTCCCAAAACCTTCAATTCTGTTAAAATTTTCACACTTCTAACAATACTTACCATTCATCCTTTAAGGGCGGACACGCCTTTGGACGATGGAAACGTAATGTAAGTGTGTAATTAATACCTAATTAAGACAGTAATAATAGCATCTTTTATGGGGAAACAAAATTATAGTACCCTACATTCGGAAACGAAAACACATTACGAGAAACTTGTATTATGAGTGTTTTTGAGCTTCTTATGTACCAAAACGCTAAAACGCTTGCAAAATACCTTTCATGGAGAAACAGAATAACATTACTATAAACAATTATTTTGAGTTTTTTTTTTTTTTTTATTGTTACGTACAAAAACACCCATATACATGAGAAGCACACTATATGGGGCGAGGAACGTGTATTATGAGCGTTTTTACAATGTGAAAATATTAAAAATACCTTTCTTTTGGTAGGCATGTTCTGTTTCCTCATATGGAGTGTTATTCATACGCTTTAGCGTTCTGGTATCTAAGAAGCTCAAAAACACTCATAATACACGTTTCTCGTAATGTGTTTTCGTTTCCGAATGTAGGGTACTTTCCTTGCATTTTGGGGTTTTCACAGAAACAAACTCAAAACTCTCAAACTACACCTTTTTTGATAAAGTTGTTCTATTTCTTCATAAAGTTTGTTTTGCTTATGTTTAAACGATTTGGAATGTAGGTAACTTGAAAGCACTCAAAATACACGTTTTTGTTTATGTTGTGCTTTTCCATATAGGGTGCTTTCATTTCTTTTGAGCATGGAAAGTACCCTATATAGGAAAACAAAATTACATTATCAAAGACGTCTCTTTTCAGTGTTTTTCAGCTATTTACGCACCAAAACGATAAAAACGCCTGCAAAGAATCCTTCACAAACAAATTTTATAACTTCATCAGAAATGTGTATTTTCAAGCTTTTTTTGAGTTTATTACAAAGAAAATAACAAAATGCATGAAAAATACTTTATATGTGGAAAAAAAAATGACATTACCAGAAAAGTGTATTACGAGTGTTTATGAGCTTCTTAGGTACGAAAACTCTAAAAAAAAGCCTGAATAGCACTCTATATGGAGAAACAGAACAACACTACGAAAAACGTGTATTTTGAGTTTTTTTTTTTTAAGTAATATGTATCAAAACGCCAAAATTCTTCCAAAAAACGTGTCTTTTGGGTATTTTTAAGGACAAAATACTAAAAAGCATGGAAAGCACCCTGTATGGGAATAAAAAAAAAAAAAAGTCTTTTCCAGTGTTTTTTCTCCTTATGTACCAAAATCTTAACACCCTTTAACAGAATAATATTACAATAAAAAAAGTGTTCTGAGTGTTTTTGAGTTTGTTACGTATAAAAACAAAGAATGCATGTAAACTGCAGTATAAAGGATTAGGAAAACGGAAAGATATTACGAGAAACGTGCATTATGAGTATTTTTAAGCTTCTTAGGTACCAATGCGCTAAAATGTATGAATAGCACCATATAATAAAGCACCATATGTGGGAAAGGAAACGAGATTTCCAGAAACATGTCTTTTTTTTGTTTATGAGCGTGTTTGGCATCAAAACGCTAAAAAGCACGGAAAGCACCAAAGGTGAGAAAACAAAACAACGTTACTTAAAAAATGTTTTGAGTGTTTTGAGGTGCCTACCAAAATGATAAACGAATGTAAAACACCCTTTATTGAAAAAAAATACAATAACGAAAAAAAGTATACTTTGAGTGTTTTTGCCCTTGATACACATAAAAACGCCAAAATGTATTTTTTTTTTTTTTTTATGTAGGAAGGACACTGGCCAAGGGTAACAAAAATCTAATAAAAAAATGCCCACTGAAATGCCAGTGACATAAAAGGGTCAAAGCAGTGGTCAAAAATAGATGGATAAGTGTCTTGAAACCCCCCTCTTGAAGAAATTCAATTCATAGGAAGGTGGAAATACAGAAGCAGGCAGGGAGTTCCAGAGTTTACCAGAGAAAGGGATTAATGATTGAAAATACTGGTTAACTCTTGTGTTAGAGAGGTGGACATAATAGGGATGAGAGAAAGAAGAAAGTCTTGTGCAGCGAGGCCGCGGAAGGAGGGGAGGCATGCAGTTACCAAGATCAGAAGAGCAGTTAGCATGAAAATATCGGTAGAAAACAGCTAGGTATGCAACATTGCAGCGGTGGGAGAGAGGCTGAAGAGAGTCAGTTAGAGGAGAGGAGTTGATGAGACGAAAAGCTTTTGATTCCACCCTGTCTAGAAGAGCAGTATGAGTGGAACCCCCCAAGACATGTGAAGCATACTCCATACATGGACGGATAAGGCCCTTGTACAGAGTTAGCAGCTGGGGGGGGTGAGAAAAACTGGCGGAGACGTCTCAGAAGACCTAACTTCATAGAAGCTCTTTTAGCTAGAGATGAGATGTGAAGTTTCCAGTTCAGATTATAAGTAAAGGACAGACCGAGGATGTTCAGTGTGGAAGAGGGGGACAGTTGAGTGTCATTGAAGAAGAGGGGATAGTTGTCTGGAAGGTTGTGTCGAGTTGATAGATGGAGGAATTGAGTTTTTGAGGCATTGAATAATACCAAGTTTACTCTGCCCCAATCAGAAATTTTAGAAAGATCAGAAGTCAGGCGTTCTGTGGCTTCCCTGCGTGATATGTTTACCTCCTGAAGGGTTGGACGTCTATGAAAAGACGTGGAAAAGTGCTGGGTGGTATCATCAGCGTAGGAGTGGATACAACAAGAAGTTTGGTTTAGAAGATCATTAATGAATAATAAGAAGAGAGTTTGTGACAAGACAGAACCCTGAGGAACACCAGTGTTAATAGATTTAGAAGAACAGTGACCGTCTACCACAGCAGCAATAGAACGGTCAGAAAGGAAACTTGAGAAGAAGTTACAGAGAGAAGGATAGAAATCGTAGGAGGGTGGTTTGGAAATCAAAACTTTGTGCCAGACTCTATCAAAAGCTTTTGATATGTCCAAGGCAACAGCAAAGGTTTCACCAAAATCTCTAAAAGAGGATGACCAAGACTCAGTAAGGAAAGCCAGAAGATCACCAGTAGAACGGACTCGACCGAACCCATACTGGCGATCAGATAGAAGGATGTGAAGTGATAGATGTTTAAGAATCTTCCTGTTGAGGATAGATTCAAAAACTTTAGATAGGCAGGAAATTAAAGCAATAGGACGGTAGTTTCAGGGATTAGAACGGTCACCCTTTTTAGGAACAGGTTGAATGTAGGCAAACTTCCACCAAGAAGGAAAGGTAGATGTTGACAGACAGAGCTGAAAGAGTTTGACTAGGCAAGGTGCAAGCACGGAGGCACAGTTTCGAAGAACAATAGGAGGGACCCCATCAGGTCCATAAGCCTTCCGAGGGTTTAGGCCAGCGAGGGCATGGAAAACATCATTGCGAAGAATTTTAATATGTGGCATGAAGTAGTCAGAGGGTGGAGGAGAGGGAGGAACAAGCCCAGAATCGTCCAAGGTAGAGTTTTTAGCAAAGGTTTGAGCAAAGAGTTCAGCTTTAGAAATAGATGTGATAGCAGTGGTGCCATCTGGTTGAAATAGAAGAGGGAAAGAAGAAGAAGCAAAGTTATTGGAGATATTTTTGGCTAGATGCCAGAAATCACGAGGGGAGTTACATCTTGAAAGGTTTTGACATTTTCTGTTAATGAAGGAGTTTTTGGCTAGTTGGAGAACAGACTTGGCATGGTTCCGGGCAGAAATATAAAGTGCATAGATTCTGATGATGGAAGGCTTAAGTACCTTTTGTGGGCCACCTCTCTATCATGTATAGCACGAGAACAAGCTGTGTTAAACCAAGGTTTAGAAGGTTTAGGACGAGAAAAAGAGTGAGGAATGTATGCCTCCATGCCACACACTATCACCTCTGTTATGCGCTCAGCGCACAATGACGGGTCTCTGACACGGAAGCAGTAGTCATTCCAAGGAAAATCAGCAAAATATCTCCTCAGGTCCCCCCAACTATCAGTGGCAAAACGCCAGAGGCACCTTCGCTTAGGGGGATCCTGAGGAGGGATTGGAGTGATAGGACAAGATAAAGATATGAGATTGTGATCGGAGGAGCCCAACGGAGAAGAAAGAGTGACAGCATAAGCAGAAGGATTAGAGGTCAGGAAAAGGTCAAGAATGTTGGGTGTATCTCCAAGACGGTCAGGAATACGAGTAGGGTGTAGCACCAATTGCTCTAGGTCATGGAGGATAGCAAAGTTGTAGGCTAGTTCACCAGGATGGTCAGTGAAGGGAGAGGAAAGCCAAAGCTGGTGGTGAACATTGAAGATCTCTGCAAAAGGGAAGAGGGTCAGAATGTGTTCCACTTTGGAAGTTAAGTAGTCAAAGAATTTCTTATGGTCAGAGGAGTTAGGAGAGAGGTATACAGCACAGATAAATTTAGTATGAGAGTGACTCTGTAGTCGTAGCCAGATGGTGGAAAACTCGGAAGATTCAAGAGCGTGGGCACGAGAGCAGGTTAAGTCATTGCTCACATAAACGCAGCATCCAGCTTTGGATCGAAAATGAGGATAGAGAAAGTAGGAGGGAACAGAAAAGTGGCTACTGTCAGTTGCCTCAGACACCTGAGTTTCAGTGAGGAAAAGAAGATGAGGTTTAGAAGAGGAGAGGTGGTGTTCTACAGATTGAAAATTAGATCTTAGACCGCGAATGTTGCAGAAGTTAATGAAGAAAAAATTGAAGGGGGTGTCAAGACACTTGTCGACAGAAAGGCAGTCCGACCTGGGGACATTTATGGTCCCCTCCCCAGATGAAGACTCCGAGGCAGGTGTAGGAGTCGCCATGATGATTTTAAAATTTTTGAGTGAAGGGTGTGTGTGTTATTAGGTGCTTGTAGTTTTGTATGGAGGAAGAGAGTTGTCTTAAGAGGGCAGGCTGTGACTACCCCCTTGTGTTGTGAGACACAAAGGGAAACGTTCAGTGAGGTCACAGCTGGGTTTAATGATAAGTTCACAGCACCCCCTGAACAGTGCTTTAGACCTCACTGGGAGTAATTATCGTTTCGCCAGGTGTCTACTGCCTCCTCCTCTCAGTATGCAAAATATACTATAAAGGGGAATCGAAAGACATTACGGGAAACTTGTATTATGAGAGATTTTGAGCTTCTTAGGTACCAAAATGCTAAAACGCATGAATAGCACCTTATATGGACAACAGAACAACATTACTTAAAACGTGTATTTTGAGTCTTTC
This sequence comes from Scylla paramamosain, assembly GCF_035594125.1. Lineage (NCBI taxonomy): Eukaryota > Metazoa > Arthropoda > Malacostraca > Decapoda > Portunidae > Scylla > Scylla paramamosain. The sequence goes on along the minus strand of NC_087155.1, from coordinate 20,051,208 downwards.
ACATTGTTAGATACCAAAAGGCAAAAATAGAGGCATAACACCTTATATGTAGAAAGGAAACGAAATTTCCAGAAACATGTATTTTGAGTGTTTTTGAGCTACTTACAGACCAAAACGCTAAAATACAGGCAAAACACCCTTTATTTAGAAAGACAACATTAACAAAAACATGTATTTTAAGTATTTTTAAACCTGTTACGTATAAAATCGCCAAAATACATGAAAAATACTCTATAAATGGAAAGGAAGAGACATTACGAGAAAATATTATTACCGTAGTGCTTTTGAGCTACTTAGGTACCAAAACAATAAAAATAATAGCACTCTATATGAAGAAAGAGAATAATATTACAAGAAAAAAAAATGTGTATATTGAGTGTATTTCATATTGTAGGGTGCGATAACGCCAAAATACACTATCTGAGGAAAGGAAAGGACATTTAACGCCAAAATGCAAAATGCATGTTTCCCCTTGATGGGGAAACAAAAAGTCATTAAGATAAACGTGCATCATAAGAGTTTTTGAGCTTCTTAGGTACCAAAACGCTAACACGCATGGACAACACTCTATATTGAGAAAGAAAACAACACTATAAAAAAAAAAATTATTTGAGCGTTTTTTTGTTTTCATATTGTTAGGTACCAAAACGCCAAAATGCTTGCAAAGCCTCTTATACGGGTAAACAAAAAGACATTACCAGAAACGTGTTTTATCACGTGCGTTAGGCACCAAAAGGCCAAAATGAATTCAAAGGCCCCCTTCTATGGTGAAACGAAACGACATTGATTGAAACGTGTCTGTTGAGTGTTTTCCTGCATGTTACGCACCAAAACGCTAAAGAAAAAAAAGTAATTAATTAATTTATTTATTTATTTATCTATAAATAAATAAATAAATAAAAAGTCCCATATATAGGAAGAGGATGAAAAACATTTGGAAGAGTTTTTTTTTTACCTTACATACCAAAATGGTAATACGCATGCAAAACACCATTTATGAAGGAACAGAATAACATTAACAAAAACAAAAATTTAGTGTGTTTTTTTTAGCTTCTTACGTATGAACACGATAAAATACAAACAAAAGGACATCACGAGAAACGTAAATTTTTAGTGTTTTGCAGCTTCTTATGTATCAGATCTCTGAAAGGCATGAATAGCATTCTATATGGTTATACAGAACATTACCAAAAACGTGTATTTTGAGTATATTTCTCATTGTTAGGTATCGAAACGCCAAAATGCATGCAAAGCACCCTATCTGGGGAAATAAAACGAGTTATCCTTTTTTTTTCTTTGTGTTTATAAGCGTTTTTTGCAACGAAACGGTAAGAAGCATGGCAAGCACCCTAAATGAGAAAGGAAAACATTACCAAAAACTTGTCTTTCGGTTATTTTCAGCTATTTATGTACCAAAATGGAAAAGGTAAAACACGTCCAAAACATGCCCTTATGGAAAAACACAATAACATTATTAAAAACAAGTATTTTTGAGTGTTTTTGAGCTTGTTACGTAAAAAATCCCAAAATGCATGCAAAATCCTCTATATGAGGAGACGAAAAGATATACGAGGAACGTATATTATGAGAGTTTTTTGAGCTTTTAGCTACCAAAATCCTAAAACGCATTATTATTACTTTATGCGGAGAAAATAATAACATTACCGAAAAATTGTATTTTTAAGTGTATTTTACATTCTTAGGTATCAAAACGCCAGAAAAGGTATGCAAATCCCACTTAACGGGGAAACCAAATGACATTACCATAATCTTGTCTTTTGAGTGTTTTTGAGCTTTTTAGGCACCGAAACTAAAAAAAAAAAAAAAAAAAAAAACTAACCGTATATGCGAAAACAAAACATTACGAAAAACGTCTTTTGTGTGTTTTGAACTTATATACCAAAATCTTAAAACACATGCAAATACTCTTTTACGGTTAAACTGAATAGAAATTAACAAAAACATGTACTTGTTACGTCGAAAAACGCTGAAATGCATGGAAAGTAATATATATGGGGAAACGAGAAGTCATTAACCGATACATGTATTTTGATTTTTTTTTTTCTTAGGTTCTTAGGTATCAAAACGTGAAAACGCGTTAAGAGCACTCTGTATTGAGAAACAGAACAACATTATATTAGGTGCTTTTCACATCCTTAGTTACCAAAACGCCAAAATGCATTCATATGGTGAAACCATATGCATATTGCATATTACAATATGCAAAACCATATTGCAAAAAAAAACATATCTTCTGAGTGTTTTTCTGCATGTTAGATACTAAAACGCTAAAAAGCATGAAAAGCACCCTACATGAGACCAGAAAACAACGTTAGCAAAAACGTGTCTTTTAAGTGTTTTTAATCTTCTTAGGTAAGCAGGCAGGCTAAACACCTTTCATGCAAAGTACCCGATAAAGGGAATCACGAACACCTTACGAGAAACGTGTATTATGAGTATTTTAGAGCTTCTGACAGAGGAAAACACTAAAACGCATAAACAACACCCTATATGGAGAAACAGAACAACCTTACAAAATACGTGTACATTGAGTGTATTTCACAGTTAGGTGCCATAAGGCCAAAGTAAACATCATCAAAATCGTATGTTTTCAGTGTTTTTGAGATTCTTATGTACCAAAATGCTAAAATGCAAAGAAAACACCCTTTCTGTAATTACATTAAGTAAAACGTGTGTTTTGAGTTTTTTTCAGTTTATTAGGTACTAAAACGACAAAATACTTGCAAATTAGCCAATATGAGGAAACTAAACAACAGTACCGCTAACGTGTCTTATGAGTGTTTTTTGTAGTTCGTAGATACCGAATGTTTAAAACACACGAATATAACTCTCTATTGAGAAACAGAACATCATTTCAGAAAATAAACATTATAAGTGTGTTTCACCATGTTTACATGTTTACCATGTCACCAACATTACCAAAAACGTGTTATTTCGGTGTTTTTGGACGTTTCAGGGACCAGAACGCAAAAAACGAAGGAAAACAGCCTACATGGGAAACCAAAAGAGCTAAATCGAGAAAAAAGTGGCCTTTGAAAATTTTTCAAATTCTTACCTACCTAAACGCTAATACGCATGGAAAACAACCTCTCTGGAGAAAGAGAACAACATTACCAAAGCGTGTCTTATGAGTGTTTTTTTGAGTTTGTTAGGTACAAGAATGCTAAAACGCATGTAAAGTAGGTAATATATAAAAACTATGCGATATTATGAGATTTATTATGATTCTTTTCTTTTTTAAGATCTTTTTTTTTTTATGTAGAAAGGATACTGGCCAAGGGTAACAAAAATCTGATAAAAAAAATGCCCACTGAAATGCCAGTCCCATAAAAGGGTCAAATCAGTGGTCAAAAATTGGAAGATAAGTGTCTTGAAACCCTCTTCAAGGAATTCAAGGCGTAGGAAGGTGGAAATACAGAAGCAGGCAGGGAGTTCCACAGTTTACCAGAGAAAGGGATGAATGATTGAGAATACTGGTTAACTCTTGCGTTAGAGAGGTGGACAGAATAGGGGTGAGAGAAAGAAGAAAGTCTTGTGCAGCGAGGCCGTGGAAGGAGGGGAAGCATGCAGTTAGCAAGATCAGAAGAGCAGTTAGCATGAAAATATCGGAAGAAGACAGCTAGATATGCAACATTGCGGCGGTGTGAGAGAGGCTGAAGACAGTCAGTTAGAGGAGAGGAGTTGATGAGACGAAAAGCTTTTGGTTCCACCCTGTATAGAAGAGCAGTATGAATGGAACCCCCCCAGACATGTGAAGCATACTCCATACATGGACGGATAAGGCCCTTGTACAGAGTTAGCAGCTGGGGGGGTGAGAAAAACTGGCGGAGACGTCTCAGAAGACCTAACTTCATAGAAGCTCTTTTAGCTAGAGATGAGATGTGAAGTTTCCAGTTCAGATTATAAGTAAAGGACAGACCGAGGATGTTCAGTGTAGAAGAGGGGGACAGTTGAGTGTCATTGAAGAAGAGGGGATAGTTGTCTGGAAGGTTGTGTCGAATTGATAGATGGAGGAATTGAGTTTTTGAGGCATTGAACAATACCAAGTTTACTCTGCCCCAATCAGAAATTTTAGAAAGATCAGAAGTCAGGCGTTCTGTGGCTTCCCTGCGTGATATGTTTACCTCTTGAAGGGTTGGACGTCTATGAAAAGATGTGAAAAAGTGCAGGGTGGCATCATCAGCGTAGGAGTGGTTACGACAAGAAGTTTGGTTTAGAAGATCATTAATGAATAATAAGAAGAGAGTTGGTGACAGGACAGAACCCTGAGGAACACCAGTGTTAATAGATTTAGGAGAAGAACAGTGACCGTCTACCACAGCAGCAATAGAACGGTCAGAAAGAAAACTTGAGATGAAGTTATAGAGAGAAGGATAGAAACCGTAGGAGGGTAGTTTGGAAATCAAAGCTTTGTGCCAGACTCTATTAAAGGCTTTTGATAAGTCCAAGGCAACAGCAAAAGTTTCACCAAAATCTCTAAAAGTGGATGAACAAGACTCAGTAAGGAAAGCTAGAAGATCACCAGTAGAGCGGCCTTGACGGAACCCATACTGGCGATCAGATAGAAGGTTGTGAAGTGATAGATGTTTAAGAATCTTCCTGTTGAGTATAGATTCAAAAACTTTAGATAAGCAGGAAATTAAAGCAATAGGACGGTAGTTTCAGGGATTAGAACGGTCACCCTTTTTAGGAACAGGTTGAATGTAGGCAAACTTCCAGCAAGAAGGAAAGGTAGATGTTGACAGACAGAGCTGAAAGAGTTTGACTAGGCTAGGTGCAAGCATGGAGGTACAGTTTCGGAGAACAATAGGAGGGACCCCATCAGGTCCATAAGCCCTCCGAGGGTTTAGGCCAGCGAGGGCATGGAAAACATCATTGCGAAGAATTTTAATATGTGGCATAAAGTAGTCAGAGGGTGGAGGAGAGGGAGGAACAAGCCCAGAATCGTCCAGGGTAGAGTTTTTAGCAAAGGTTTGAACAAAGAGTTCAGCTTTAGAAATAGATGTGATAGCAGTCTGGTTGAAGTAGAGGAGGGAAAGAAGAAGAAGCAAAGTTACTGCAGATATTTTTGGCTAGATGCCAGAAATCACGAGGGGAGTTAGATCTTGAAAGGTTTTGACATTTTCTGTTAATGAAGGAGTTTTTGGCTAGTTGGAGAACAGACTTGGCTTGGTTCCGGGCAGAAATATAAAGTGCATGAGATTCTGGTGATGGAAGGCTAGTAGTTGGGAAATTGCCACCAGGGTCGCCCTTCGCAATATGGCATGCCGTCAGAGTCGCCCCTGGGTGGGTGGGGTGGGGGGTGGGGTCCCCCCACCCCCCACCCCACCCCACCCCTTATCCTTCGGTGACGATGGAGGATGGGAGAGGGGAGGGGGGAGGGGAGGATGGGGATCCCACCCCCACCCCCAGGAGCGACTCTGATGGCATGCCATATTGCGAGTGTGGACCTTATCAAGTTGCAATGGGGAAACCTGACAGCAATTTTCCGTAGACTTCAGTGGCAGTCCATTTCAGGATGAAGACCCAGGCTTGGGAAAGGGGAGGGTGGCGATTCACGACGGCAACACCAAGGGGTGGGGGGGGGAAGGGGGGGAAGAGGGACGGTGACGGCGACACTGACGGAGAGGTGGGGGGAGCGTGCGTCCTTATCCTTCGGCGACGATGGAATGACTAAATGAATCAATGATGGTGGGTGGAAAATAATTGAGTGAAAAGGGGGGGGGTGGACTGGCGGCCAGACGTGGAAGTCGCCCACACACACGCGTGGTTAGGGGGCTGTGACGGCAATGCCGTGTAGGTCACCCTTTCGCCCTTTCATTCATGGGAATCCTGGAGGGTGGGATGACTGAGTGTTGCCATCACGCGTTCCCTCCGACATCTCAATACATCCCCTATGGTCAAGGTCGTCGCGACTGCCCCACGAGATCCCGTTACCTGTCCATCCTTTTTACCTGGAGAAAGCGTCTGTGACGGCCAGGGCGGAGCGGCGGCCTCTTCCACTTTCACCGACCACCAGCGGCATGACTGACGTAATACTTATGTCGGATGGCGGCCTTATTATTATCATTATTATTATTATTATTATTATTTTTATTATTATTATTATTATTATTATTATTATTACTATTATTATTAATATTATTATAGCCGACACGTGCTCCCTCCGATATCTCAGTACATTCCCCTATGGTCAAGGTCGTCGCGACTATCCACGCTGTACCGCTATAATCTTCAGTCTGTCGACGTATATATGTCATGAAAAAGTAAAGTTTAAAGTCAGTCTGTTAGTTGACAGGGTTTAAAAAACATGTCGTTGAGAGATAGTGACGATATATACGTATACCTATCTTCTCTTGCAGGTGGTAGGTCATTTCCCAAAAACACAACAACAGAATTTGAAAACAGAATCTTACCCATTCATTTAGACACCGGCAGGGATTATGAAGTCGGCCTGTGTAATATTTTATTCCCTAAATATTTCTACTGCATTACGGAAGGGGATCCAAATTTCAGTATATCGTTCTATGGTCGGGTTAAGCAGTCAGACTTTGATATGTATGAATATAATATGTATACCTATCTACCGGAAAGGAATATCATCTCCAATTTTACCGATAAGAACATACCGGCCATAACTAAGGCGATTAATGGACAGATAGTGAGAGAACTTCAAGCAATCTTGAATGACTCCTTTAAGATCTATTTCCCTTACTCGGATATCATTTATTATGACCACGACTTGGAGCGGGTCGTTGTGAATAATGCGATTGTCCCTCCTAATGACGATCGTATTTACAGTGATATAAGTATCAAATTTGCATCGCATATAGCTCGCATTCTGGGTTTCAATACAAATTTTCGCTACACCGTCTACTTTCAAAGATCTGGCGACGTCATTTCATCTTCCAGCGCGAGCGAAGCTTCCTCCTCATTACCCATAAAATTATTCGCTCAATACGTACCGCGAGCTGATGCAGGGACGGATTATACGAGTATGTACGTTTATACCGACATCATTTCCCCCTCGCGATTTGGTAACCAACTAGTTAATATATTAGACGTCATACCACTCCCCGGCGACAGCACCAGTAAAGGTGCGAATTCAATTACGTATAAACCACTTTCTGTATCAACTATAGAGAGTGTGGCCATCAAAATTGCTAATCAAAGAGGCAAACCTATTCAGTTGAAGATGGGGAAAACAGTGTTACTTGCGTGTTACATATAAGACCACGTTAACTTTGTGTCTCGGACGTAAAGTTTTGAAGAGAATCGATCAAGGTGGGATAATGGGCGGAGTGGAGGATAATGAAACAGGCAGGTGTTGCCTACTTCCGAAACAAGTCACGCACCTCGCGACCATCTGCGCGGGAAGCTTCAGTGTTTCCCCGCGCGGCATGGCGGCCGGGACGAAAGTGTTGACAATGTTATAGAAAAAAAAAGAAAAGAAAAATGGGTGTTCACTGTGGAACAGCAGAGGCGCGGCTTTTATGTGAAGTGTGTGGGAGATGGCGCACTAATCCATCCTGCCCCTCATGTGTGGAAGACCAGTGTGATTTATGCGAGCGGTGTGGACTTCTGTTTCCACATCCACCACCAGAACACACCTGCGATGTTGGCAATCCTGCTTCTTCTGGTAAGCATTATTACTTATTTTGGCGGGAATGTATAATAATAAAGATGAAATGACTGTCAATCTCTACAAGTTTGAACTCTGAGCACATCTTCCTGTACAGGCACACACTCGATTGAGGTTAGGCAGAACGGCGGCGTAGAAGGCGCACGTCGGCGGGCGTCACAAGGCGGCATTCCACGCGGAGGCGGGGGAAGAGGTGAGAAAAAAAAATACTACAAATAATAAACCAATAAATACGGTGCCGCCGCCACTACTAATATTCTTTTTTTTTAAGACTCGCCACGGCCGGGACCGAGTGGATTATCGGGGAACGTATTCAATTCTTCCGAGACTTCAATTCCTTCACTACCTACACAAGGTAAATATCAATTCAATAATAATAATAATAATAATAATAATAATAATAATAATAATAATAATAAACTGTCGCTGCTACTTCTATTTTTTTTCTTTCCAGACACGCCACAAGCGGAGTCAGACCACGATGAGCGCAGCATGGCAGGAGAGTCGGCGGATGCTGACCTTGACGAGCGCGGGATGCCGGAAGAGCCGCGGTTAATTGACTCGAGGGAAAATTTTATGAGGAGCTTCACCAGACATCAATATGACATACCTGATCATGTAAGCAGAGATCCACTCGGTCTACTTACCGAATACAGGGAGTTCTTTATACGGGAAATTAGATCATATTTCACGTCGCACGGCTCGCCATTTCCCCCTACCCTGAAAATATTTTCACACATTTCTCTGTTACTAGTGAAATTCTCTACCTTAGGCGAGGATGAACATCGAGTCATTCATATTGCTTTTAGAGCACGACTGATCAACTATCAAGATGTGCCTGACCTTGTTGATTTATGGATCCATCACCTGAACAGTCGGCTGGAAAACCTCGGTCATCTCGCTCAGAGTCACGTGCAGGCGGGCTATAGCACGCGTTACGCCCAGGAAATGGTGAATTACCTCCCCGAGGATGTAAGGCGTGTAATTTCCACTCAAAAACAGTTTCTTTGTTATGAGTACATCACCGACCTTGGCCGCTTAGAAGATCGACAATTGCCACCTCGCGAGGCATTTTATGACACGCTCAAGGGGAAGGCTCTGTCACCTGGAGAATATGAACACGCTCAAAGCGTGTGGAGTATGACATCCTGCCACACTTTAGGCGATTACATAAGACTGTATTGTGAGATTGATGTGGGATTATTAGCCGACACATATCTCAAATATAGATCATACCTGCATGAATTTTATGGGCTGGACGTGGCACATTATGTGTCACTGTCTTCTTATGCTTATGACGCTTTTTTAAAGTCGACAGGCGTTCAACTTGATCCACCTTACGACCCTAACATGTATCACCTGATCAAAAGAAATGTACGAGGAGGCTTTGTAACTTGCGTCAGGCCACACCTGCAGTCAAACCACGAACCCGACGGTGGACCCGGCACCTATGTGTTTTATCTGGACTATAATTCATTATATGCAAGCGTTATGTGTTCCCCCCTGCCTATGGGCGACATCAAAAAACTTTCTCAGTCAGAGATGGATGATTTTTTTGAAGTTGGCATCCAGAATCATGCGACAGATGGTGACGTCGGTTACTGGCTGCATTTAGACAGCTGTGACGTTTCCCCCGACGTGGCTCGGATCACGGACGAGTTCCCTCTGTGCCTCGCACACATGACTATTACAGAAGATGACATCTCGCCGTACAGTAAAAGACTGTTAGAAGCTGAGGGTCGTAAGCTGGGGAGGAAAAATCGTAAACGCGTGGCCAGTCATAAGGGACTGAAAGATCATCTCATCAGTCTGGAATTGCTGCAACTTTTACTCTCACTTGGACTGGAAATACAATGTGTTCATGCTATATATAGCTTCAGACAGGCTCCATACCTGAAACCTTTCATAGAAAGGAACGTCGCTCAGCGTAAAAATGAGACGTGCGCCATTAAAAATTTGCAAACTGATGTCAAACGCAGTTTATGGTAGATCCATGTTATCTGAAGTGAAGTATGGCCTCCAACAGAAATTAGTGACAAAAAGAAAGTCTTTCCTGAAGTATGCAAGAAATCCATCCTTTAAAAGGGTCCACCAATTAGGCGAGGACCGAGTCATATGTGTCAACAGTAAGAATACGATTAAAATCAGGCAGCCAAATTACTTGGGATACCATATTTTAGAAGTGGCAAAGAAGTACATGTACAACTTTTGGTATCGTGTCATCAAAGCTAATTATGGGGATAGAGCTAAATTAGCTTATGAAGATAATGACAGTTTCATTTTCAGTCTGCACATACCTACAAACTTAAATGATGAACTGAAACATGGACCCATGGCAAATTTTCTCGACACCAGTAACTTTGCTTCAGATCACCCGTGTTTTAATGGGGAGCGGAAGGGTCAACTAGGCTTGCTGAAATCTGAAACCGGATCCACGCTCATCAAAGAGGCGATTATATTAAAGCCAAAGATGTATTCGCTGCTGTTGGAAGATGACAAGCAAGTATCTCGAGGTAAAGGCATTCCAACTCACCTTCAGCAAAATATATTGCATCAGCAGTATAGGGAAACACTTAATAATGTCGCATGTGGGATGGTAGATTGCTATAATATCAGGAATGTGAAAGGACAAATTTGTACCACTCGTATGCGAAAGCGTACGTTGTCACATTTTGACGACAAGCGCTTTCACGTCGATGGCTATACCTCAAGGGCGTATTATCACCCCGACAATGATCCGCGGGAAAGAGATGTGGAGAATGAGATGGAAGAGGAGGTGGCGGTGGATGTGGGGGAGGTGGAGGTGGATGAGGAAGAGGAGGAGGAGGAGGAGGAGGAAGAGGAAGAGGGGGATGGGGAGGGGGAGGATGGGATAATGAGTGGTCTGTGGCGTGATCGGGAGAGACTTTCCACGACATTATTCACATCGTGATTAAGGGGTAGAGAAAGAGGGGACGCAGCTGCTAGCAGCCGCCCTTCATGTAATGTAAAAAAAAAACATTTGCACTGACCACGTAGGCTAAGGAAGAGGGGGAGGTGAAGGATGGGTTAATGAGTGGGCTGTGACGTGATCGGGAGTGGCATTCCATGACATTATTCACGTCATAATTAAGGGTTGAGAGAGACCGCGGCCGCTAGCAGCTGCCATTCATGTAATGTAAGAACATTTGTTTTGAGTGTGGGGTTAAGGAGAGGAATGAAAGGGGATTTGTTCATGTACTGTAAGAACATTTGTACTGTCCACGTGGGATAAGGAGGATGAGGAGGAGGAGGCGGAAGAAGAGGAGGTAATGTAAGAACATTTGTACTTTGGTAGGTTAAGGAGAGGGAGGAGGAGGTTGAGGAAGAGGTGTGGGTCGGGGGAGATCCACGTCAGGGCAGGGATGAGGATGCAGCTGGGAGTTTAGTTATGCTGTTACCTACATGACCATGTAAATAAAGGTTAAGCAATAAATACTGTAAACATATCGTAGCGTCTTTTAGTAACCCTCTGAACTTAACATGGACAAGACATTTAGCGAAGAGATGCTGAATCTCTTCAGATATCCTGCACGCATAATTATTGCAGGTTATACAAATTCCGGCAAAACACACCTCTGCAATAAAATTATAGAGAAATATCAGCATGGATTTAACATAATTATCATTTGTGGCGTCTCATCGCATTCGCTGCAGCAGAATTCCCCTTTTCAAGATAAGGTCGAAGTGCATGAGAAAATTATTGATCCCGTGATGGATGATGACAGTCCATACGCCGACCCGCAAACGCACACACTCCTGATATTAGATGACAATTTCCTCACGGCTGGCAATTCTCAAACGATAGCAGAGGCTTTCACCAAAGGGAGACATAAAAATCTGTCAGTTATAATGATAGCACAGAATGTCTTTTTCCCCGGAAAGTATGCTAGAACGATAACTTTAAATGCCTCACATTACATTCTTATGAAAAACAGAGATATATATCAAATTGAATGCCTGGGCAGGCAACTTTATGGAAGGGAGCGCGCCAAACACTTTGTGGAAATTTATAAAAATGTCGTGCTTAGACGAGATCACGGTTATTTGTTGTGTGATTTATCCCCGAACGCACCCGAAGAAATTCAACTGCGCACGAATATTGTGGATGAGCCACCCTGTGAGAAAGTCTATCTGCTATGAACGCCGTTTTGGACGAACTTTACCGGGATATGACGAATCCTGCGGCTTTAGGAGGTGTGCAAGCACTCTACAGAGAGGGGAAGAAAAGGGATAAGAATCTAACACTCCGCGATGTGAGGGCATTTCTGCAGAGCAACCGCACTTATACGCTTCACAAGCCGATGCTGAAACGTTTTCCGCGACGAAAAATTCTCGCTCCTAAACCGTCCGTCATTTTAACTTGCGATTTGGCTGATTTTGCGAGGCTGCACAGACACAATGGCGGCGTCCGATACGTCATGTTTTGCCTGGACGTCTTCAGCAGGTACTTGAAAGTGGCAACGCTGACAAGTAAATCCGGACGCAGTAGCCTGCAAGCGCTGAAAAAAGTTCTAGAGTCGGGGAGTTTTACAGGCGTGTCGCGTCTTTTTACCGATAAGGGATCCGAATTTTATAATCAAGCAGTGAAAAAAATATCTAACTTTGAAAGGTATTACCTTGTATTCCAATTACTCGCGTGAAACAAAGGCGAGTTTGGCAGAAAGGGTCATCCGAACCATAAAGACAAAAATATATAAATATCTTACGCAGAACAATACACTGACGTATATTAACGTCTTGCCCACCCTAATAAACACATACAATCACACCCCACACCGCGGTTTGGGCGGCAACCAAACGCCGGCTCAGGTTCACAGCCTCCGCGAGCTGTCACAAGTCAGGAAGCAATTTAAACGAATGTATTTAAATCAGCCAAGGGGAAAGAAAGTTGACAGTCATAAATTAGACGTGGGAGACATTGTACGCTTGCAACGTGCTTCCCGAACGCAATTTAAATTCAATAAGGGTTATACCGTCAACAATACCGAGGAGCTTTTTAAGATAAGTCGTGTGGATTACTCACATAAAATCCCTACTTATTTCATAGGGGATTTGGCGGGGGAGGACGTGACCGGCGCCTTCTACAGGGAAGAATTAATCAAGTCCTCTCTTCCTTCACATTACCAGGTCGATATATTACGATCGAAGGTCGAGCGAGGTAAGAGAAAGTACTTCGTCCACTGGCGTGGATATCCAGATAAATTTGACAGCTGGATAGATGCAGACGACTTAGTATAAGATATGGATGAGGAAAAACCATTGATATTGAAGTACAAGGATTTGGTTTTCCTCCTCTCGCACGTCACCCCTAAATTGCGGAAGCAGGTCTTGCAAAGTTTGAATAAGCGCGAAGTCAATTGCATCTCGGAAATATTCGCCAACTTTTTGAAGAAACGCCTGACGGACGACGATACCATCATTAACCGCCTGAAAAAATTCAAGAGTGATATTCGCACTGTAGCCTTGAAGAAGACGCCCGTGTACAAGAAGAAGGCCATTCTAATCTCCAAACGAGGTGGCAGCATATTGGCCGCGTTACTCCCGATAGCCGTGTCGGCAATAACAAGTTTACTACAGAGATGAAAGAATATTGTTTAGTTCCCGTCTCAGTTGCCGAGAGGTGTAAGTTTAAACCGACCGACAGCGCAAGTCAGCACCGATTCACGTCAAAACAAGTCAAGAAAAAAAAAAAAATTCACTTCCGCTGCCGGCCGCCGCCCTCCCCGACACAACCACCGCGACACCACCACCACGCGCGCCCGTCAATCCACCCTTGGATGATTTGATTCGAGTTGCCGTTCCTCCTTCCTTTAGAGAATATGGTTTATCTCTCTTGAAATTATTGGAGGGTAAACCTGGGATTTCATGGGATGAGCGCGGTAACTTACTTCCACCATTTTCTGGCATAAGCGTGTTTGATCTCATACGAGTACTCGGTCACGAAAAGGGGGTCGCGAAAAGACTTTCACCCGATAAGCGTCCATTATTATCACTGCTACTTCGCATGGCGCAACTCCCCGCGGATGCCATCAGAAATACGACTCAACGAAGTAAACTGATAGGTGGCGGGGTCGGTGACATCTGGGAAGCATATTAAATGAGAAAGCTCCCCATCTTACTCTGTAAACGAGTAAGTACATCAATAATACATGAGAGCACGTGTTAGGCGCGTCAGGGGTGCAGGCCCACTGATGGATAATTGATGAGGGTTATGGTCAAAAAAAGGTTCACCCCCCCCCCATTACCCACATCCCCTAATAAATAATACGTTCCCCGCCCTCCAGCCCTTCCCACCAACAAAGGAAAAAAAATAACACCTGCGTCAATTTGAATGAATAAATTCTACTACGCAGGAGGTGTAATATCGACCAATACGTGCGAATAAAGGTCCGCGATGTCACATTTCCCCCTCACTCCCCTCACAGAGGGTTCAACATGTGGATCAGCCCTCCAATTACTCGTCAAGATGAAGGTGGTCGAGGGCAAGCTGACCGATGGCATCTTCCGCGACCGCCGCTGTTATATCATTTACTCAGTAAATGCTGTCTCCACCGAACCGAGTGGGATTGCGCGGGATCTCAAAACGATTTACCCATACGAGAATACACATGCATCTAGAAAGAGACTCTACTCGCTTCATCGGGCCACGGCAGACACGAGAGATGACCCAGGACGTATCATTATCCACGCGCCTCCCACAGGAAGCGTAAATCTCCCTCAACTGGTGGCCTGCGTGACTCAGTATGGTTGGGGCGAGGCCGTCGAGGGTAACGAGAAGGCGCGACAGGCAATCGCGACGTCGAAGGATTTGCCTTACGTGGAAGGACTCAAGATGGATACAAGCGTGAATCGACGCCAACACTTCCAGAATTGCCTGAAAAAGATTGCCCTGCTAGCCATGGCGAACGCTGAAGTAGAGCAAATTATTATCCCGGAAGGACTGGGATGTAGAGTTCGCTGCCAGGATGAGTGGAGGAATAATTACCTGCCTATGGTGGAAGGGCTGCCGCAGCGACTTCAACCTTTTGAAGTTGAAACTATTCTGGTGAGGAAGTCTGAATAACTATATCATGTAAATTTTAAAATAAAGTTGATGTGTGTTTGACGAATCGAGTATGAATGTATTCCTTAATTGGGGTGGCCGTTATTATTTATTTTGGTCATGGCGGGAGCGGAGCATTATCTGTATTTGACGAGTCTGGACAACGCCAAAGACTGCGTATAAATCGCTCAGTAAACTATTATCGATTCGATTGCGAGTCAACTCGCGGATCAAGTTAGCCGAGTCATTCACTTTGGGAGGGTAAATCGATTACACTCTTGCTGCATATCAGACAGAAATAAATAGTCGGTGATTATGCTCGACGTCTTATTCATGACGTGACGTCCATCATGACGAGAGCGTTCGCACCTCCCACTCGAGCGGAATACGACTTGCTTTTTACGCAAAGCAAAGGTGGAGGTTTAGACGACATCCGGGTTTTTATTCCACCCCATTCAAGAAGAGGTGGTGGCCTATTTTCCGTTTTGAGTGGCTTTGCTAAAAGAGCAATTCCCTTTCTCATGCGCACTGTGGCACCCGAAGCACTCCAAATGGGAAAAGGTTTATTAACAGATGTTTTAGAGGGGAAGCGACTTCGCGAATCATTAAGAAATAGAGGTGTTGCAGCCGAGAAGGGCGTGGGGGAAAGGATAGTTCGAGGCGGACGAGTAATGAAAAAGAGGAAAGTTGGAGTCGGAAAAAAAAAAAAAAGAGAAAACCACCAACCAGGCAACTGAAAAGAAAGACTTGCTATAAAGCAGATATCTTCAATATTTAGCTTAGTCGCGAAGATGACTCATTACGGACCGGATGTGCAGGGTGGAGCGACCTCCACCCCCCTGAGCAATTATCTGACGGCCGTGAGTGAGAACTTTCCGCGGGTGAATCGCCTGCATACCATCGAATCGTCAGTCGCTGCGAGGGGAAAGTTGGACGTTTTACCCGTTAATTTAGACGCAAATGCTAATAATCATGCGGGGATTAACGATCCTTACATTGAATTTAGACTGCCTGGTATTCCAGGACAATTTTTGGATCTATCAACGCTGTCTCTAGAATTGCGGGTTAGCGCGACGAAGGCAGACGGTGCGCCACTAGACGATGACGATCACGTCGTTTTTAGTAATGGTTTGAATAATACGATGTTTAAGTCATGCGCTTGCTATTTTAACGAACAGCTTGTGGAGTCATCCTCTTTGTTCAACGCCTTCATTAAAATGATTACAACAATCCCTCAGGATAAAATTGACTCTATCGGTCGCGTCGCCTTCTACCACAGCGATTATGATGGATCAAAAGGCATAATCAATAAATTTGATGAAGACTATTTCACGGGAGGGAATAAAGACGAGAAGCAAATGATGAAAGATTGTAAAACGCACGGCATTTCGATGACTGCGCCTTTGTTTTCGGATATATCAAGTCTGGACGCTTATCTGCTTGACTCTGTTGATGTGAGAATTCGATTAGAATTGGCTAACAAAACATGGATTCTTAATTCACACCAAGATGCCAGCAGTTTCAAATTTAAGCTCGAGATGGCTAAGTTATGGGTTGACCGCGTCACGCCACATCCGCCCGCCTTAGAATCGTTAAATACCTCCTTGACTCGAAATCCAATGCAATACACTTTTAATAGAACGCTCAATAAAACGTATGTGTTAGCCGCCAATCAAACGTCTTTGATTGCCGAATTACCTTTTGCGCAAATCATACCTCAAAATTTGACTATGGCAATAGTTGATATGGACAGCTTACAAGGCGTAATTGATAAGAATGGTTTATATTTTCAACACGCCGATCTGTCACATGTACATATCACCGTGAACGGGGCGACCATTTATAACGTTCGCAGCTCTTTCCCGCATCACGCGTCAAAATTGTTTTACACGACCCTTGAGTCACTAGGATTGGACACACGTAATTCCCTAACATTTGATGCTTTTAATAAAGGTCGGACAGTATGTTTCTTTAACTTTGTGACGGAGGACGTGCACAATGCCATCCCTCTGGATAAATCAGGAAATCTAAGAATTAATCTGTCTTTTGCTAAAGGACGTAATCACAACCGCGTCATAATGTTTTTCGCCGACACTACTGGCGTCATAGAAATTGATCATTATCGTCACGTTCGCTGCATTGTCCGCGCATAAGCCGTCATGAATGCACGTGAAATACAGGCCGGTCTAGCAGGCATCTTGGGCGATCGAGTTTATTTTTTAGGCTGTCACGACCATCGCCATGTGACAGATCTGATAAATCTTGCCAGAAAACAGGTGAAGCCATGCGTTTTCATTCTAAATACATTGAGTGACTCAAAGACCATGGGCCACTGGATTACTGTTTATCTTAATTTTCAAAGTCAGACCATAGGCTATTACGATAGCTATAACTTGCATCCCAAATACAATTCCGCTGTCTTACATCATTTTATGCAAACTTGTCCACATGTGAAAATTAGCACATTAAATTATCGACTTCAGGGGTTGAATTCCCTCGTGTGTGGCATTTATTGCATGTTCTTTTGCCTTCTACTGAGTTGGCATACATTAAAACGTGCAATGTGCATTATTCACGCCACCTTCAAAAAGCATCAATATCTATATAATGACAAAAAAATTACTCGTATGGCATACGTAATATTTCGTAATATGCCGCATTGCATGCCTACGTTTTGCCCAGCCGGCAGCCGGGCGAGATGTCGTAACATCTGTAAAGCGGTAATAAGGTAGATTGGGGGTAGGGGGGTGGGAAAGGGGGTCAATATGGGGTAATTGCTGACGGATAAGCGTCACTTCGCCATCACCTCTCAACCCAGTCGGACGTCGAAGCCTCATCTCCAAGAATGGAGCAAGCTAACAAACGTTTCATCTTGAGAACTGCGGGTGAGTACGCCATTGCCTTGCACGGCATCTGACATCTTCACCATTGTAAATTACATTAACGTTCTTTGCCAATGAATAAGAAGAGGGAGAGTGGGAGGGGAAAATAAAAACTTTTCCATTGTTCTCATCGTTTTTTTTTTTTTTTTTTTTTTCTTGTCTGTTACAGAACGCATCTCTTTCCGCTTTGATATCTATCTGGGCGATGCTGGGGGTAAGCGAAGCCGTGCTGACCATGAGGATGTCAATGTGGAGAAAATGTCAGAACCTGCAAAGAAGAAATTGATCTTTAGTGATGACGACATGTCGCCACTGCCGGCCAGCCCACCCACCTCCTGACGCTCCATCAGGACAGGAGTCGCAACAGCAGCAGCCGGCATCGCAGTCGATTCCGCCACCTCAGGAGTCGCTGATGCCACCTCCGACCGAAACACGGGCGCGACGGTCAGATGAGTCGGCAGTAGGCGGCAAAGAGGGTCAGGAGGTGAAGAAGTCGCAGGAAAACAGAAAAATAAAGAATATTCCCCCTAACACGCCAGAGGACGACAGCACACCAAAACTCCCCGCTGCTCCAGCCGCTCCTCGTAAGAAGCTGGTTCCTAGAGTTATTAAAACTACGCCCGTCATTGACAGCGATGACGATGATCTCTTCGCCTTCAATTCGCAAATGTTTTGAATGAAAGAGATGTATTTGCCCTAATAAGCAATGAGCTGTATTTGTCCTAATAAAAATAAAATGTCCCATCGACTCTGCATAACCTTTCTAATAATAATAATAATAATAATAATAAGGTGGCCATCCGGCATAAGTATTACGTCAGCCACGCCGCTGGTGGTCGGTGAAAGTGGAAGAGGCCGCCACTCCGCCCTGGCCGTCACAGACGCTTCCTCCAGGTAAAAAGGATGGACAGGTAACGGAACCTCGTGGGGCTGTCGCGACGACCTTGACCATAGGGGATGTATTGAGATGTCGGAGGGAACGCGTGATGGCAAGTCTCGCCACCCAGACTGTCCAGGATCCGCGCTGGCAACTAGCGCGTGACGTCCACGCGGCGGCCCATTCTAAGCCCTCAACTTCCCGTTCCCGCCCAAAAAAAAAGAAAAAAAAAAAGCCTGCATGGCTCCTGGTGGCGTAAGGCCGCATGGGACCTGGAGGCGTCGCCCGCCACTTTTCCTGACACGTGCGGGTCTCCCCCCACCCCATTCCCTTTCCGTCCGACCTGTGACCATCCAGCGGCGACGACCTTGGAATGTACTGAGGTTTTTGGAGGGAACACGCAATGGCAACACTCAGCCATCCCACCCTCCAGGATTCCCGTGAATGAAAGGGTGAAAGGGCGACCTACACGGCATTGCCATCACAGCCCCCTAACCACGCGTGTGTGTGTGGGCGACTTCCACGTCTGGCCGCCAGTCCACACCCCCCCCTTTTCACTCAATTATTTTCCACCCACCATCATTGATTCATTTAGTCATTCCATCGTCGCCGAAGGATAAGGATGCACGCCCCCCCACCTCTCCGTCAGTGTCGCCGTCACCGTCCCTCTCCCCCCACCTTCCTCCCCCCACCCCTTGGTGTTGCCGTCGTGAATCGCCACCCTCCCCTTTCCCAAGCCTGGGTCTCCATCCTGAAATGGACTGCCACTGAAGTCTACGGAAAATTGCTGTCAGGTTTCCCCATTGCAACTTGATAAGGTCCACACTCGCAATATGGCATGCCATCAGAGTCGCTCCTGGGGGTGGGGGTGGGGTGGGGGTGGGGGGTGGGGGGACCCCACCCCCACCCCACCCACCCAGGGGCGACTCTGACGGCATGTCATATTGCGAAGGGCGACCCTGGTGGCAATTTCCCAACTACTAAGGCCTAAGTACCTTTTGTGGGCCACCTCTCTATCATGTATAGCACGAGAACAAGCTGTGTTAAACCAAGGTTTAGAAGGTTTAGGACGAGATAAAGAGTGAGGAATGTACGCCTCCATGCAGGTACTAAAAAGCTAAAACACGGGAATATCACTGTATATTAAGAAACAAAACATCATTACAAAACACGTGATTCACATTGTTAGATACCAAAACGCCAAAATGTCGACAAAGAATCCTATCTGAAGAAACCTAACAGAAACATAACAGAAATTGTGTGTTATCAGTGTTTTTTTTTTTCTTCTTAGGTAATAAAACACCAAAATGGATGCAAACAACCCTCTATAGGGTAACAAGACAATATCACAACATATTATTCGGGAGTTTATGAGCGTATTAGGCACCAAAACGCTCAAAAGCATAGAAAACACCCCTCATGGGAAAACAAAACAACATCATGAAAAAACGTGTTCTTTCAGTGTTTTTGAGGGTCTTGCGTACCAAAACGCTAAAATGCATACCAGACACCCTTTTTGGAGAAACAAAAGAACATTTCGAAAAGCGTGTGTTTTAAGTGTTTTTCAGTTTGTAAGGTACCAAAACGCGAAAACACATGCAAAGTTGCGAATACAGGAAAAAAACAATGATATAATGAGAAACAAGTATTATGAAACACGTGAATATTACACGTGAATATTACTTTATATTGAAAAACAGATCAGCTTTATCTAAAACGTGCATTTTGAGTTTCTCCACCACGTTAGGTACCAAAACGCCAAAGGCATACCAAGAACAGCATATGACGAAACAGAACATTACCAAAAAAACTGTATTATGAGTGTCATTGAGCTTGTTAGGTACCAAAACGACAAAGTGCATGCAAAGCACACAGTAAAGGAAAATAAAACATTACCAAAAACGTTGCTTTGGAGTGTTTTTTTCAGCTTCTTCATTACCTAATGCTAAAACGCTTGCAAAACACCATTTCTGGAATAACAGAACAATTTCTTCAAAAGCGTCTATTTTGAGTGTTTTTGAGCTTGTTTGGTTCCAAAGCGCCAAAATGCATGCAAAGCACCCTGTATACAGTTACGAAAAGACATTACCAGAAAAGTGTCATTTGCATGTTTTTGAACATATTAGGCACCGAAATACTGAAAAGTATGGAAAACACATTATACAGGAAAACAAAAAAACAAAAACAAAAGAAAAACATTATAAAAATCGTGTCTTATTAGTGTTTTTTGAGCTTCTTACGTACCGAAACTCTAAAATGCATGCAAAACACACTTTTTTGAAAGCAGAACAACATTATCAAAAACGTCTGTTTTTATTTTATTTTATTTTTTTTTATTATTAGATAATAAAACGCTGAAACACATGTAAAGTAGCCAATATTGGGAAACTAAACGACTTTACCACAAAAGTTTTTGAGAGTTTTTAACGATCTTATGTAGCAAAAAAAAATAAAACACATGAATATATCTGTATATTCACAAAAAAAAAAAAAAAATTACCAAAACTGTGTATTATCAGTGTGATTCACCATGTTAGGTAGCAAAATGCCAAAATGCATGCATACAAAGAACCATATTTGAAGAAAAACAACAAAAAATACTCAAATCGTGTATTATATATAAGTGTTTTTGAGCTTCTTAAGTAATAAAATCAAAATGCAAGCAAATAACTGTATATGGGGTAACGAGACAACATTACCAGAAACTTATCACTTGGGTGTTTTGAGCGTATTTGGAATCAAAACGCGAAAATTACCCTTCATGGGAAAACAAAACAATATAATAAATAAAAGAGTGTTTTGCATGCGTATTAGTGTTTAGGTACGTGAGATGTTTAAAAACACTCAAAAGAAACGTTTTTCGTAATGATGTTTTTTTTTTTTTTATTGCCATATAGGGTGATTTCCATGCTCTTCAGCGTTATGTAGGAGCAAAGGGCAACAACCCAACCACCCCCACCAATAAAAAAAAAAAAAAGCCCACTAAGATGCCAGTCACATGATAGGGTTCAAAACGGTAGTCAAAAATTGAATGAAAAGTGTCTTGAAACCTTCCTCTTGAAGGAATTCAAGTCATAGGATGGTGGAAATACAGAAGCGGTCAGGGAGTTCCCGAGTTTACCAGAGAAAGGGACGAATGATTGAGAATATTGGTTGATTTTTGCATTAGAGAGGTGGACAGAATAGGGGTGAGAGAAAAAAAAAAAGTATTGTGCAGCGAGGCCGCGGGAGGAGGGGAGGCATGCAGTTAGCAAGATCAGAAGAACAGTTAGCATGAAAATAGCGCTACAAGACAGTTAGAGACACAACATTGTGGCGATGAGAGAGAGGCTGAAGACAGTCAGTTACAGGAGACGGATAAGGCCGCTGTACAGAGTTAGCAGCGGGGGGAAGGGGAGAGGGGGAGGAAAACTGACGGACACGTCTCAGAACACCTAATTTCATAGAAGCTGTTTTAGCTAGAGATAAGATATGAAGTTTCCAGTTCAGATTATAAATAAAGAACAGACTGAGGATGTTCAGTGTAGACGAGGGGGACAGTTGAGTGTCAGTGAAGAAGAGGGGATAGTTGTCTGGAAGGTTGTGTAGAGTTGATTAATAGAGGAATTGAGTTTTTGACGCATTGAACAATACCAAGTTTGCTTTGCCCCAATCAGAAATTTTAGAAAGATCAGAAGGCAGGCGTTCTCTGGCTTCCCTGCGTGAAATCTTTACTTCCTGAAGAGTTTGACGTCTATGAAAAGACGTGGAAAAGTGCAGGGTGGTATCAGCATAGGAGTCAATAAGGCAAGAAATTTGGTTTAGAAGGCCATTGATGCTGCCAAAACGAAGGGATTTATTCGATACAAAAACAAAGAGATTGTTGCCTCGATGCAGCAACAACAAAGTTGTTGCCCCGATCCGATGCAGCCACAAAAAAGGGGTTGGCTCGATGCAGCCACAACGAGATTGTTGGCTCAATGTAGCCACAACGTAATTGTTGGCTCGGTGCAGCCACAACGAGATTTTTGCTTCGATGCAGCCTCAACGAGCTTGCTGCCTCGATGCAGCCGCAACGAGGTTGTTGCCTCGATGCAGCAACAACGAGCTTCCTGCCTCGATGCAGCTGCAACGAGATTGTTGCCTCGATGCAGCAACAACGAGCTTCCTGCCTCAATGCAGCCACAACGAGATTGTTGAATCGATGTAACCACAACGAGCTTTCTGCCTCGATACAGCCACAAGGAGATTGTTGCCTCGATACGGCCACAACAAAGATGTTGGAAGATGCAGCCACGGAGATTATTGCTTCGATGCAGCCACAACGAGGGGATTGGCTCGATACAGCCACAAAGAGATTTTTTGCCTCAATGCAGCCACAACGAGATTGTTTCCTCGAAGATGCTACAACGAGGTGGTTGGCTTGATACAGGTACAACGAGATTGTTTCCTTGATGTAGCCACAACGGAGGGGTTGGCTCTATGCAGCCATAACGATATTGTTGCCTCGAAGCAGCTACAACGAGGAGGTAAGGTCGATGCAGCCACAACGAGATTGGTGTCTCGATGCAGCCACAATGGGGTTGCTGCCTCGACGCAGCCACAACGAGATTGTTGCCTCGATTCAGCCACAACGAGATTGTTGCCTCGTTGCAGCAACAACGAGCTTGCTGCCTCGATGTAGCCACAATGAGCTTGCTGCCTCGATGTAGCCACAATGAGTTTGCTGCCTCGATGCAGCCACAACGAGATTGTTGCCTCGATGCAGCCATAACGAAGGGGTTGGCTCGATGCAGCCACAACGATATTGTTGCCTCGATGCAGCCACAACGAGGGGGTTGGCTCGAAGCAGCCACAACGAGATTGGTGCCTCGTTGCAGCCACAATGAACTTGCTGCCTCGATGCACCCACAAGGAGATTATTGCCTTGATGAAGCTAAAACGAGCTTGCTGCGTCGATGAAGCCACAATGGGCTTGCTGCCTCGAGGCAGCCACAACGAGGGGGTTGCCTTGATGAAGCCATAACGAGCTTATTTCCGCGAAGCAGCCACAACAAGAGGGTTGGCCTAATGTAGCCGCACGGAGAGTATTGCCTCGATGCAGCCACAACGCACGGGTTGGCTCGATGCAGCCATAACGGGATTGGTGCTACGATGCAGCCAAAAAGACCTTGTTGCCTCGAAACAGCCACAACGAGATTGTTGCTTCGATTCAGGTATAGCGAGATAGTTGTCTCGATGTAGCCACAACGAGCTTGCTGCCTCTATGCAGACAGAACGAGATTTTTGCCTCAATCTAGCCAAACCGGAGGGGATTGGCTCGATACAACTACAACGAGATTGTTGCCTCCATGGAGCCACAACGAATAGGTTGCCTCGATGTAGCCAAAATAAAGGGAATTGTCTCGATGCAGCCACAACGAGCTTGCTATCTCGATGCAGCCACAACGGGCTTGCTGCCTCGATGCACCCCACAACGAGATTTTTCCCTCGATGCAGCTACAACGAAGGGTTTCGCTCAATGCAGCCGCAAAGAGATTGTTGCCTCGATGCAGCCACAACGACAGGGTTGCCTCGATGCAGCCACAATGAGACTGCTGTCTTGATGCCACAACAAGGGCTCGATGCAGCCATAACGAGATTGTTGTCTAAATGCATCAAGAACGTAGAGGTTGGCTTGATGTAACCACAACGAAGGGTTTAGCTCGATACAACCACAACGAGACTGTTGCCTCGATGCAGCCACAACGAGCTTGCTGCCTCGATACAGCCACAACGAGTGGGCTGGCTCGATGCAGCAACAGCGTGTTGTTGATTGTTGTCTCGATGCAGCCCGAACGAAGGGTTTGGGCTGCTTCACACAAGAAGCAAGCTCTTTGTGGCTGCATCCAGGCTACAATTTCGATGTGGCTGCTTTCAGTCACCAATCTCGTTGTGGCTAAATCATAGCAAAAATCTTGTTGTTGCTGCATCGAGTCATTAATCTCGTTGTGGTGCATCAAGGCAATATTCCTGTTGTGGTTCCATCGAGGCAACAATCTCGTTGTGGCTGTTTTGAGGCAACAGTCTCGTTGTGGCTGCATCGAGGTACCAATCTCGTTGTGGTTGCATCGAGTTAACAATCTTGTAGGTTTATCGAGGCAGCAAGCTCGTTGTGGCTGCATTAATGCAACATTTACTTTTTGAGTGCATCGAGGCACCAATCTCGTTGTGGCTGCATCGAACTAGCCCTCTCGTTGCGGCTGAATCGAGGCAACAATCTCGTTGTGGCTGCATTAAGCAAACCGCTTTCTTGTAGCTGCATTGAGGCAACAATCTCCTTGTGCCATCAAGGCAACAATCTCGTTATCGCTGCATTAAGCTAATCCATTCATTGTGGCTTCATCGAGGCAACAATCTCGTTGTGGCTGCATCGAGCCAACCCCCTCGTTGTGGCAGCATCGAGGCACCACTATCATTGTGGCTGCATGAAGGTAACAGTCTTGTTGTGGCTTCATCGAGGCAACAATCTTGTTGTGGAAACATGCGGGCAACAATCTCTTTGTGGGTGCATTGAGGCAACAATCTCTTTGTGGCTGCATCGAGGGAACAATCTCGTTGTGATTGCATCGATCCAACCCTCTCGTTGTGGCTGCATCGATGCAACAATATCGTTGTGGCTGAATCGAGGCAACAATCTCGTTGTGGCTGCGTCGAGGCATGAATCTCGTTGTGGCTGCATCGAGGCACCAATCTCGTTGTGGCTGCATCGAGCCAACCCCTTCGTTGTGCCAGCATCGGTGCAACAATCTCGTTATGGCTCCATCGAAGCAGTAATGTCTTTGCGGCTGCATAGATGAACCAGTGTCGTTGTGGTTGCATCGAGCCAACCCCTTCGTTGTCCCAGCATCGGTGCAACAATCTTGTTGTGGCTCCATCGAAGCAGTAATCTCTTTGCGGCTGCATAGATGAACCAGTGTCGTTGTGGTTGCATCGAGCCAACCTTGTTTTGGCTTCATCGAAGCAACAATATCTTTGTGTCTCAATCGAGCGAACTCCCTAGTTCAGGCTGCATCGAGGCAATAATCTTGTTGTAGCTTCATCGATGCAGCTCGTTGTGCCTACATTGAGGCAACATTCCCTTTGTGGTTGCATGGAGGCACCGATCCACATAAGGCTCCATCGAACAAACCCCTTCGTTGTGGATGCATCGAGGCAACAATCTCGTTGTGGCTGCATCGAGCCAACCCTCTCGTTGTGGCAGTATCGATGCAAGACTCTCGTTGCGGATGCTTTGAGTCTCCAACGTCGGTGTGGCTAAATCAAGGCAATAATCTTGTCGTGGTTGTACTGAGGCATTATTCTCTTTTTGGCTGCGCCAAGGTAACAATCTCGTTGTATTTGCATCGAGGCAACAATTTCGTTGTGACTGCATTGATGCAAAAATCTCGTTTTGGCTGTATTGAGGCAACAGTCTCGTTGTGGCTGCATTGAGCCAACCCCTTTGATGTTGGTTTCCTTTGGCAACAATCTCGTTGTGGCTGCATCGATTCAACCCTTTCGTTGTGGCTGCTCCGAGGTAACAATCTCGTTGTCGCTGCATCGATGCACCAGTCTCATTGTGGCTACATCGAGCCAACCCTCTCGGTGTGGCGGTATCAAGGCAACAATCTCGTTGTGCCTGCATCGCGCAAACCCTTAGTTGTGACTGCATCGAGGATAGAATCTTGTTGGGGTTTCACTGAGACAGCAATCTCGCTGTGGCTGCATTGAGTAACATTTTCTTTGTGACTGCATCGCTGTAGCTGCATTGAATTAACCTCCTTGTTGTGGCTGCATCAAGGCAAGAATTTCGTATTGGCTTTATTGAGGATGTAAGCTCGTTGTGGCTGCATCGAGGCAACGGTCTCATTTTGCCTGTATCGAGGGAACTACTTCATTTTGTCTGCTTGGTGGAAGCAATCTCGATGTGGATGTATGAAGCCAACCCTCTCGTTGTCGCTACATCGTGACAAGAATCTCGTTCTGGATGCATCGAGACAACCCCTTCATTGTATCTGCATCAAGGCAACAATCTCTTTATCGCTACATCAAGACTGCAAGCTCGTTGTGGCTTTATCGACGCAACAATCAAGGAAAAAAACCTCGTTGCGGCTGCATCAAGCCAACCTTTTCTTTGTGGCTGCATTGAGGAAAAAATTTCGTTATAGCTGCATCGAGGAAATCTCTTTTTGCGTGCATGGAGCCAACCCCTTCGTTGTGGCTGCATCGAGTTAACAATCTCTTTGTGGCTGCATCGTGGCAGCTGGCTCGTTGTGTTTCAATCGAGGTAACCATATGGTTGTGGCTGCATCGAGACAACAATCTCGTTCTGGCTGAATCAAGGAAAGAGTTTCGTTTTGGTTGCATCGAGTCAACAATCTCGTTGTGGCTGCATGGAGGCAACTATCCCGTTGTGGCTCCATCGAGCCAACCTTCACGTTCTGGCTACATCAAGGCAGATATGTCATTGTGGCAGCATCGGGGCAACCCCTTCATTGTGGCTGCATCGAAAAAACAATCTCATTGTATCTGCATCGAAGCAACAAGCTCGTTCTGCCTGCATCGAGGGAACAATCCCGTTGTGGCTGCATCGAGCAAACCCCTTTGTTGTGGCTGCATCAATCACGTTGTGGCTGTATTGAGGCAACAATATCGTTGTGGCTGCATCAAGACAACCCTCTCGTTGTGGCTGCATCGAGTCAACAATCTCATTGTGGCCGCAACAAGCGAACCATTTTGTTGTGGTTACATCGAAGCAGCAAACTCGTTGTGTATTCATCAACGCAGAAATCTCTTTGTGGCTGCATCGAGGGAACAATCTCGTTGTGGCTGCATCGAAGCAAGAATCTCTTTGTGGTTGCAACAGGGCAACGAATTCGTTTTAGCTGCATTGAAGAAACAATCTCCTTGTATGTGCATCGCGGCAGCAAACTCTCGTTGTGGGTGCATCAAGCAAACCTCTTTGTTGTGGCTGTAGCGAGGCGAGAATCTCCTTGTGGCTGCATCTATGCATCAATCTCTTTTTGGCTCCATGTAGCCAACCCCATCATAGTGGCTGCATCGAGACAATAATCTCGTTGTGACTGTAACCAGGGAGCAAGCTCGTTGTGGTTGCATCGAGTTAACAATCTCGTTCTGGCAGTATCGAGGTAACAATTTTGTTGTGGCTGCATCAAGCCAATCCCATCGTTGTGGCTGTATCGAGGCAACAATCTCATTGTGCATGCATAGAGCCAACCCTCTCGTTGTTGTTGCATCAAGGCACCAATCTCGTTGTGGCTGCATCGAGTCGACAATGTCGTTGTGGCTGCATCGAGGCAACAATCTCGTTGTGGATACATGGAGCCAACCTTTTCGTTGTGGTTGCATCGGAGCTACAATCTTATTGTGCCTGAATAGATGGAACCCATTAGTTGTGGCTGCATCGAGGCTACAAACTTGTTGTGGCTTCATCGAATCAGCAATCTCATTGTGGGGTGCATTGAAGCAACATTGTGGCTTCATGGAAGCACCAATCTCCTTAAGGCTGTATTTAACCAACCCCCTCTTTTTGGCTGCATCGAGTCAACAGTCTCGTTGTGGTTGAATCGAGCCAACCCCTTCATTGTGGCTGCATCGAGGCAACAATCTCCTTGTGGCTGCATCGAGCCTACCCCTCTTTGTGGCAGTATTGAGGCAACAATCTCGTTGTGACTGCTTTGAGTCACCAACCAGGTCGTGCCTCAATGGAAGCAACAATGTTTTTGTGGCTGCATCGACGCATTAATCTCATTGTGGCTGCATCAAGGCAACAATCTTCCTGTGGTTGCATAGAGGCAATAATGTCGTTCTGGCTGCACTGAGGCAACAAATTCGATGTGGCTGCATCGAGGCAACCCCCTCGTTGTACCTTCTTTGGGGCAACAGTCTCAATGTGCCTGCATCGAGCAAACCCCTTAGTTGTGTCTGTATGGAGACAACTATCTTATTGTGACTTCATCCAGGCAGCAAGCTCGTTATGGCGGCACTGAGGCAACATTTTGTTTGTGGCTGCATTGAGGCACCAATCTCATTGTGGCTTCATCCAGGCAGCAAGCTCGTTGTGGCTTCGTTGAGGCAACATTTTCTTTGTGGTTGTATTGAGGCACCAATCTCCTTGTGGCTGCATCAAACCAACACCCTCGTTGTAGCTGAATCGAGTCAAGAATCTCATTTTGGCAGCATCGAGCCAATCCCTTCGTTGTCACTACAGTAATCTCGTTGTGGCTGTATTAAGGAAGTAAGCTCGTTGTGGCTGCATTGAAGCAACAATCTGGTTGTGCCTCCATCGAGGGAACCCCCCCGTTTGGCTGCATGGTGGAAGCAATCTCTTTGTGGCTGCATCGAGGCAGCAACCTCATTATGACTGTATCAAGCCAACCCCTCGTTGTTGCTGCATCGAGTCAATCCCTTCGTTGTAGCTGCATCGAGGCAATAATCTCGTTGTGTCTGCATTAAGGCAGTAAGCTCGTTGTGGTTTCAACGATGTAACAATCTCGTTATGGCTACATGAAGCCACCCCCTCGTTATGCCTGCATCGAGAAAACGATCTCGTTCTGACTGTATCATGAAAACAGTTTCGTTTTAACAATCGAGTTAACAATCTCGCTGTGGCTGCATCTAAGTAGCTATCTTGTTGTGGCTGCATCGAGTTAACCATCACGTTGTGGATGCATCGAGGCAAGAATCTCGTTGTGGCTGCATCGGGGCAAACCCATCGTTGTTGTTTTATTGAAGAAAAAATGTCGTTGTATCTGTATCTAAGCAACAAGCTCGTTGTGGCTGCATTCGAAAAGACAATCTCGCTGTGTCTGCATCGAGCAAATCCCCTCATTGTGGATGCATCGAGGTAGCAATCCCCTTGCGGGTGCATCGAAACAACAGTCTTGTTGTGGCTGGAACGACTCACCAGTATCGTTTTCGCTGCATCGAGGCATGAATCTCGTTGTGGCTGCAGCAAGGCAATAACCTCGTTGAGGTTGCATTGAGGGAACAATCACGTTGTGTCTGCATTAAGGCAACAATCTCGTTATGGCTGTATTGAGGCAAGAATCTCGTTTTGGCTGTATCGAGACAACAATCTCGTTGTGCCTGCATCGAACCAATCCCCTCGTTGTGATTGCATCGAGGCAACAATCTCCTGGCTGCTTCGAGGGAACCTCTTTGTTGTGGATACACGGACGCAACAATCTCGTTGTGCCTGCATCGAGCCAATCCCCTCGTTGTGACTGCATCGAGGCAAAAATCTCGTTGTGGCTGCTTCGAAGGCACCCCTTTGTTGTGGCTACACGGACGCAACAATCTCGTTGTGCCTGCATCGAGGCAGCAAGATCGTTGTGTCTGCAACGAGGCAGTAACTTCTTTGTGGCTGCATTGAGGCAGCAATCTCGTTGTGGCTGCATTAAGGCAACAAGCTTTTCGTTGTTGCTGCATCGAAGCAACAATCTCTTTGTGGCTGCATCGGGGCAACCACTTCCTTTTGGCTGCATCGAAGAAACAATCTCGTTGCATCTGCAACGAGGCAACAAGCCGTTATGGCAGCATCGAGTCAAAAATCTCGTTGTGGCTGCTTTGAGTCACCAACCTCGTTGTGGCTGAATCGAGCCAACAATTTCGTTGTGTCTGCATCGAGGCATTAAGCTCGTTGTGGCTGCATCAAGGCAATAATCTCGTTGTGGCTTTATGGAGGCAGCAAACTCCTTGTGGTTGCATCAAGGCAATAATATCTTTATGGCTTCATCAAGGCACCAATCTCGTTGTGGCTGTATCGAGTTAACCCGCTCATTCTGGCTGCATCGAGGCAACAACCTCATTGTACCTGCATCGAACAAACACCTTATTTGTGGCTGCATTGAGGCAACTTTTTTTTTTTTTTTTGCTTCATTGAGGTCTGTAAGCTCGTTGTGGCTGCTTTGAGGCAACATTTTCTTTGTGGCTGCATCGAGGCACCAATCTCGTTCCGGCTGCATCGAGCCAACCCCCTCGTTGTGGCTGCATCGAGGCAACAATCTCGTTGTGGCTGTATCGAGGAACTAAGCTCATTGTGGCTGCATCGAGACAACAGTCTTGTTATGGCTGCATCGAGGGAATCCCTTCGTTTTGGGTGCATTGTGGAAGGAGTCTCGTTGTGGCTACATTGAGGCAGCAATCTCGTTGTGGTTGTTTCAAGCTAACCCCCTCATTGTGCCATCGAGTTAACACTCTCGTTGTGGCTGCATCGATACAACCCGTTCGTTGTGGCTGCATCGAGACAACAATCTCGTTGTGGCTGAATCAAGGCAGCAAGCTCGCTGTGGCTTCATCGACGCATCAATCTCGTTTTGGCTTCATCGAGCCAACTTCTTCGTTGTGGCTGCATCGAGGTAATAAACTCGTTCTGGCTGCATCGAGGCAGCAAGCTCGTGGTACTTGCATCGAAGCAACAATCTCCTTGAGAGTGCATCGAGGCAACAATCTCATTGTGGTTGTATCGACCCAAACCCTTCATTGTAACTTCATCAAAGCAACAATCTCGTGACTACATCCAGGCAAGAATCTTGTTTTGGCTGCATCGAGGTAACAATCTCCTAATAGCATGTTCAAGCCAACCCCCAACTTGTGGGTATAGTCACCAACTTCGTTGTGGCAGCATCGAGACAACCCTCTTGTTCTGCCTGCATCGAGGCAATAATCTCGTTGAGGCTGCATCGAGCCAACCCTCTCGTTGCGGCTGCATGGAAGCATCGGAGCATCTCTTGCTGGCTGCCTAGGAGCAACCACTTCGTTGTGGCTTCATCGAGGAAACAATATCGTTGTATCTGCATGGAGGCAGCGAGCTCGTTGTGGCTGCATCGAGGTAACAATCTCGTTATGACTGCATTGAACAAAATTCTTCTTTGTCGCTGCATCAAGGCTACAGTCTCCTTTTGACCGCATCTAGGCAACAATCTCATTGTGGCTGCATCAAGCCAACCCCTTCATCATGGCTGCATCGAGTCAACAATCTCGTTGTGGCTGTATCCAGGTAGCAAGCTCGTTGTGGCTGCATCGAGGCAACAATCTCTTTGTGGCTGCATCAAGCCAACCCTCTCGTTGTGGCAGCATCGAGGTAGTAGACACCTGCCGAAACGATAATTACTCCCAGTAAGGTCTAAAGCACTGTTCAAGGGGTGCTGTGAACTTATCATTAAACCCAGCTGTGACCTCACTGAACGTTTCCCTTTGTGTCTCACAACACAAGGGGGCAGTCACAGCCTGCCCTCTAAAGACAACTCTCTTCCTCCACACAAAACTATAGGCACCTAATAACACACACACCCTTCGCTCAAATATTTTAAAATCATCAAGGCGAGTCCTACACCAGCCTCGGAGTCCCCAACTGGGGAGGGGACCATAAATGTCCCCAGGTCGGACTGCCTTTCTGTCGACGACCCTAAGTGTCTTGACACCCCCCTCAACTTTTTCTTCATTAACTTCTGCAACATTCGCGGTCTAAGATCTAATTTTCAATCTGTAGAACACCACCTCTCCTCTTCTAAACCTCATGTTCTTTTCCTCACTGAAACTCAGGTGTCTGAGGCAACTGACAGTAGCCCCTTTTCTGTTCCCTCCTACTTTCTCTATCCTCATTTTCGATCCAAAGCTGGATGCTGCGTTTATGTGCGCAATGACTTAACCTGCTCTCGTGCCCACGCTCTTGAATCTTCCGAGTTTTCCACCATCTGGCTACGACTACAGAGTCACTCTCATACTAAATTTATCTGTGCTATATACCTCTCACCTAACGCCTCTGATTATAAGAAATTCTTTGACTACTTAACTTCCAAAGTGGAGCACATTCTGACCCTCTTCCCTTTTGCAGAGATCTCCATTCTTGGAGACTTGACTTCAATGTTCACCACCAGCTTTGGCTTTCCTCTCCCTTCGCTGACCATCCTGGTGAATTAGCCTACAAGTTTGCTATCCTCCATAACCTAGAGCAATTGGTCCAACACCCTTCTCGTATTCCTGACCGTCTTGGAGATACGCCCAACATTCTTGACCTTTTCCTGACCTCTAATCCTTCTGCTTATGCTGTCACCCTTTCTTCTCCGTTGGGCTCCTCCGATCACAACCTCATACCTTTATCTTGTCCTATCGCTCCAATCCCTCCTCAGGATCCCCCTAAGCGAAGGTGCCTCTGGCGTTTTGCCTCTGCTAGTTGGGGGGACCTGAGGAGGTATTTTGCTGATTTTCCTTGGAATGAATGAATCTTCTCCCGGGAAATAGGTATGGCAGTTGTACGGTGATAAATAATATTTCAGTGCGACCTTTGCAATATCTTCCTATATTTATGAAAGCTTTCGTTACTGTGGAGTGTGGCTCGAATATTATTATTTTTTTTTTATAAATATTTTCGTTATATTTGTCCAGCACATTTTTGTTTATGGCTAAGAAATGAAGTGATCATTTGAATCCCGAACATTAATTTAATTTGCATAAAGAAGTTCAACTTAGAGAGTGAAATGAAGAAGGACTCCTTAACGTGTGGCAAGTGCCTGCCAACCTACTATGGAGGGTGTGGTGCGTAAATCATGATTGTGTAGGAGCGTGATATAACCTGTTCACATTCATACTTTAGGAGGAGGAGGCAGTAGACACCTGCCGAAATTATAATTACTCCCAGTGAGGTCTAAAGCACTGTTCAGGGGGTGCTGTGAACTTATCATTAAACCCAGCTGTGACCTCACTGAACGTTTCCCTTTGTCTCACAACACAAGGGGGCAGTCACAGCTTGCCCTCTAAAGACAACTCTCTTCCTCCACACAAAACTACAAGCACCTAATAACACACACACCCTTCACTCAAAAATTTTAAAATCATCATGGCGACTCCTACACCAGCCTAGGAGTCCCCATCTGGGGAGGGGACCATAAATGTCCACAGGTCGGACTGCCTTTCTGTCGACGACCCTAAGTGTCTTGACACCCCCCTCAACTTTTTCTTCATTAACTTCTGCAACATTCGCGGTCTAAGATCTAATTTTCAATCTGTAGAACACCACTTCTCCTCTTCTAAACCTCATGTTCTTTTCCTCACTGAAACTCAGGTGTCTCAGGCAACTGACAGTAGCCCCTTTTCTGTTTCCTCCTACTTTCTCTATCCTCATTTTCGATCCAAAGCTGGATGCTGCGTTTATGTGCGCAATGACTTAACCTGCTCTCGTGCCCACGCTCTTGAATCTTCCGAGTTTTCCACCATCTGGCTACGACTACAGAGTCATTCTCATACTAAATTTATCTGTGCTGTATACTTCTCTCCTAACTCCTCTGACTATAAGAAATTCTTTGACTACTTAACTTCCAAAGTGGAGCACATTCTGACCCTCTTCTCTTTTGCAGAGATCTCCATTCTTGGAGATTTCAATGTTCACCACCAGCTTTGGCTTTCCTCTCTCTTCACTGACCATCCTGGTGAACTAGCCTACAACTTTGCTATCCTCCATGACCTAGAGCAATTGGTGCAACACCCTACTCGCATTCCTGACCGTCTTGGAGATACGCCCAACATTCTTGACTTTTTCTTGACCTCTAATCCTTCTGCTTATGCTGTCACCCTTTCTTCTCCGTTGGGCTCCTCCGATCACAATCTCATATCTTTTGTCTTGTCCTATCACTCCAATCCCTCCTCAGGATCCCCCTAAGCGAAGGTGCTTCTGGCGTTTCGCCTCTGCCAGTTGGGGGGACATGAGGTGGTATTTTGCTGATTTTCCTTGGAATGACTACTGCTTCAGTGTCAGAGACCCGTCTTTGTGTGCTGAGCGCATAACAGAGGTGATAGTGTCTGGCATAGAGGCATACATTCCTCACTCTTTTTCTCGTCCTAAACCTTCTAAACCTTGGTTTAACACAGCTTGTTCTCGTGCTATACATGATAGAGAGGTGACCCACAAAAGATACTTAAGCCTTCCATCACCAGAATCTCATGCACTTTATATTTCTGCCCGGAACCAAGCCAAGTCTGTTCTCCAACTAGCCAAAAACTCCTTCATTAACAGAAAATGTCAAAACCTTTCAAGATCTAACTCCCCTCGTGATTTCTGGCATCTAGCCAAAAATATCTCCAATAACCTTGCTTCTTCTTCTTTCCCTCCTCTACTTTAACCAGATGGCACCACTGCTATCACATATATTTCTAAAG
Organism: Scylla paramamosain; assembly: GCF_035594125.1. Taxonomy (NCBI): domain Eukaryota; kingdom Metazoa; phylum Arthropoda; class Malacostraca; order Decapoda; family Portunidae; genus Scylla; species Scylla paramamosain. The sequence goes on along the minus strand of NC_087155.1, from coordinate 20,016,547 downwards.
CTGAACTCTTTGCTCAAACCTTTGCTAAAAACTCTACCTTGGACGATTCTGGGCTTGTTCCTCCCTCTCCTCCACCCTCTGACTACTTCATGCCACGTACGAGTATTAAAATTCTTCGCAATGATGTTTTCCATGCCCTCGCTGGCCTAAACCCTCGGAAGGCTTATGGACCTGATGGGGTCCCTCCTATTGTTCTCCGAAACTGTGCCTCCGTGCTTGCACCTTGCCTAGTCAAACTCTTTCAGCTCTGTCTGTCAACATCTACCTTTCCTTCTTGCTGGAAGTTTCCCTACATTCAACCTGTTCCTAAAAAGGGTGACCGTTCTAATCCCTCAAACTACCGTCCTATTGCTTTAATTTCCTGCCTATCTAAAGTTTTTGAGTCTATCCTCAACAGGAAGATTCTTAAACATCTATCACTTCACAACCTTCTATCTGATCGCCAGTATGGGTTCCGTCAAGGCCGCTCTACTGGTGATCTTCTGGCTTTCCTTACTGAGTCTTGGTCATCCTCTTTTAGAGATTTTGGTGAAACTTTTGCTGTTGCCTTGGACATATCAAAAGCTTTTGATAGAGTCTGGCACAAAGCTTTGATTTCCAAACTACCCTCCTACGGTTTCTATCCTTCTCTCTGTAACTTCATCTCAAGTTTCCTTTCTGACCGTTCTATTGCTGCTGTGGTAGACGGTCACTGTTCTTCTCCCAAATCTATTAATAGTGGTGTTCCTCAGGGTTCTGTCCTGTCACCAACTCTCTTCTTATTATTCATTAATGATCTTATAAACCAAACTTCTTGTCCTATCCACTCCTACGCTGATGATACCACCCTGTACTTTTCCACGTCTTTTCATAGACGTCCAACCCTTCAGGAGGTAAACATAGCACGCAGGGAAGCCACAGAACGCCTGACTTCTGATCTTTCTAAAATTTCTGATTGGGGCAGAGCAAACTTGGTATTGTTCAATGCCTCAAAAACTCAATTCCTCCCTCTATCAACTCGACACAACCTTCCAGACAACTATCCCCTCTTCTTCAATGACACTCAACTGTCCCCCTCTTCTACACTGAACATCCTCGGTCTGTCCTTTACTTATAATTATCTCTAGCTAAAGCAGCTTCTATGAAGTTAGGTGTTCTGAGACGTCTCCGCCAGTTTTTCTCATCCCCCCAGCTGCTAACTCTGTACAAGGGCCTTATCCGTCCATGTATGGAGTATGCTTCACATGTCTGGGGGGTTCCACTCATACTGCTCTTCTAGACAGGGTGGAATCAAAAGCTTTTCGTCTCATCAACTCCTCTCCTCTAACTGACTGTCTTCAGCCTCTCTCTCACCGCCGCAATGTTGCATATCTAGCTGTCTTCTACCGCTATTTTCATGCTAACTGCTCTTCTGATCTTGCTAACTGCATGCCTCCCCTCCTTCCGCGACCTCGCTGCACAAGACTTTCTTCTTTCTCTCACCCCTATTCTGTCCACCTCTCTAACGCAAGAGTTAACAAGTATTCTCAATTTTTCATCCCTTTCTCTGGTAAACTGTGGAACTCCCTGCCTGCTTCCGTATTTCCACCTTCCTATGACTTGAATTCCTTCAAGAGGGAGGTTTCAAGACACTTATCCACCAATTTTTGACCACTGCCTTGACCCTTTTACGGGACTGGCATTTCAGTGGGCATTTTTTTATTGATTTTTGTTGTCCTTGGCCAGTGTCCTTCTTACATAAAAAAAAATAAAAATACCACTTACAGACAAGCCTTCAAGTACCTTGGTATTTCATAGTAGTGGCTTAAATAACGTTTTGCTTTATTTAGATAATCATCAGAGAGAGAGAGAGAGAGAGAGAGAGAGAGAGAGAGAGAGAGAGAGAGAGAGAGAGAGAGAGAGAGAGAGAGAGAGAGAGAGAGAGAGAGAGAGAGAGAGAGAGAGAGAGAGAGAGAGAGAGAGAGAGAGAGAGAGAGAGAGAGAGAGAGAGAGCATTTAATAAAGTTTAAAGATTCTCCTCTCTCAACACACGAATAACGTTCTTCAGAAAAATCCCACACACGTTTTCTTTCCACAGATAAAATCCGAAATAACTCATATACTCACGTGCAACAATGTATACAATAAAGAAACAGCATAAAAAAAAAAAGTATTGTTAGATAACAAAGGACTGTAAAAGTATATGTTTTAGATATGTAATAAGCACAAGAATAAATAAATAAATAAAAACACAAAATAACAATGTAACATAAGGATACCGAAGTATTTATTGTCTCATAAAATGTCATAAGAAATAAATATAAAAGTAAGAACCGTCATATTTACTTTTTCATTGTCTGTGTTCTTCAGAGCCATCAAAAAAAAAAAAAAATGCGAGTAAGAAAAAATGAAATGTAAAAAATATATAGATTTTTATCTGAGGTGACAGAAAAGACACATATTTTCTCTCTCTCTCTCTCTCTCTCTCTCTCTCTCTCTCTCTCTCTCTCTCTCTCTCTCTCTCTCTCTCTCTCTCTCTCTCTCTCTCTCTCTCTCTCTCTCTCTCTCTCTCAGCTCGAATTATGATTTCACTGAGTGGTTTAAGAACATATTCACATGTTATTCATGAGCCATCACTTCCAGCAGCACCAGCAGCAGGAGGAATACAAAGGTACAAAGGAAAGCCAAACAGCAACAGACCTTTTGGTCCTTGCAAGGCTGTTTGGTAACTACTTCTAACTAGCTACAGGGAAGAGAGACAGGACAGCATAGCAGAAGGCTCCTCCCCACCTACCACTCCCTCCAGCTTGCGCTGGCATGGAAATAGTTGGGAAAAGTACCATGCAATGTGGAAAAACTGACATGGAAATTTTCATACGAGAGGATGAAAGGAAGTTCTACTATTCACCCTACGGTGAACTCTATACGCCTATCTGAAAGTTAATACAAGTTATATTAAAAAAAAAAAATGGTGTATGTAGAATAAGAGTTTATTAGTGAATTTAGTAATTATTCGGACAAGAAGAGAGCTTGTTGGGGATTTGCTTTTAAATATTTGTCTATTTTATTTTTGAATGATTCAGTAGTATTGCTGTTTACAATTTCGGCAGGAAGTTTATTCCATATATTATTTACTATACGATTAAAGAAAAAATGTTTGGCCTCGTGGGATTTAAAACGTTTGGGTATAATCGTGAATCCATTATTTCTTGTTAGGTTAGAATGATCAATGGTAAAATATTTATCTGCATCAATGTTACTATATCCTTTGAAAATTCTGAACACTTCAATTAGGTCTCCTCTTATCCTGCGCTTTGTTAAACTAAATAGATTTAGTTCTTCCAGTCGTTCCTCATACGGCTTACTGCGCAATCTTGGAATCATCTTTGTGACTCTGCGCTGTATCTTTTCTAGTTTTTTTTCAGTGTCTTTTTTGTAGTATGGTGACCAGAACTGTACACAGTATTCTAGATGAGGGCGCACTAGTGAGTTATATAAGGCAAATATAACCTTTTCTGATTTAAATTCAAAGGTTCTTCCAATGAACCCTACTAATTTATTTGCCGTCTTTACTGTTTCTGTGCAGTGCTGACTCGGCTTTAGGTCGTTTGACACAACGACACCAAGATTTTTTTCTTTATCAGCACTTGACAGTGGCATGTTATTCATTACATATCTCGCCTGAACATTGTTGCTTCCGATATGTAGAATTTTGCACTTTTCTATATTGAATCTCATCTGCCATTTTTCTGCCCAGCTTGTTAGTTTATTGAGGTCACACTGCAGTTCCTGCCATTGTGACACAGACGTTACTCTACTTGTTATTTTGGTGTCGTCTGCAAATTTACTTACTTTGCAGTTTATCCCTTCATCAATATAATTTATGTACATTATGAAGAGTACTGGTCCTAATACAGAGCCTTGAGAAACGCCGCTATTTACCTTATGCCACTCTGACTCTTTTCCATTTACCACAACACGCTGTTTTCTGTCAGAGAGCCAGTCTCTCAGCCATTTCAGGGTGTTTCCGGCAATGCCGTGAGCTTTTACTTTACTGATGAGTCTCTTATGGGGAACAGTGTCGAAAGCTTTCTGGAAATCAAGGTAGATAATATCAACAGCTTTTGTCTCGTCATACGAGTTAAATACTTCATAAAAGAAGTCTAGTAAGTTTGTTAAGCAGGAATACTTGGTTCTGAAACCCTGTTGCGAATCCTTTATGATTTTATTTTCTTCTAAATATTTAACAATTTTATCTCTGATTATTGTTTCCATCAGCTTGCACACTACTGAAGTGAGACTGATCGGTCTGTAACTGGCTGTAATCTCTCTCTCTCTCTCTCTCTCTCTCTCTCTCTCTCTCTCTCTCTCTCTCTCTCTCTCTCTCTCTCTCTCTCTCTCTCTCTCTCTCTCTAAGTAGGCATCACCCATTTTTAGCACTTAATTACCTGTTTTTTTTTTCTTTCAATCTGCTACACATTTTCCCATTTTAGTGCTTTATTTCCTCGTATTTTTCTTGTATATCACCGCAGTTTTTTCCAAGTTAAAGCATGCTGTTTTCTTTCATCACTCGCCTTTAAGTATGATGTCATTCTCCGAGTAACTTCGGGCACCTAATAATACTCCAGTGTTTCAAGTTGAGTCGTCCAATATCTAATTGATTTTTGTGTTCAGCTATTTTAATTTTTATTTCCAAATGCAGTTCCATATTTTTAAGAAGCACAAAGGGTTGGAGAAAGACAAAGCTTTCCTAAGTCGTAATAGGTGAATGTTAATAACAGTAGTAATAGTAGTAGTAGTAGTAGTAGTAGTGGTAGTAGTAGTAGTAGTAGTAGTAGTAGTTGTTGTTGTTGTTGTTGTTGTTGTTGTAAAGAGCAGGATTTTCATCTGGAGTGATACCAATTCAGTTTTTGTATAATTTGTATTTTCTTTGTATTATTACACATCTTGTCAATCCACGCAAGGAAAAAAAGAAAAAGAAAAAAAGAAAAGAAAACGTGTATTTAAAAAAGTGAGAGGCAAGACCAGCAAGTGAAACACGCCCTGCCTTCTCCATAGACCTGACGTGTTTACTGCCGCGCTTCCTGCCTGATAATTATACACTGCCTGATAATTATACAGTCTCACGCTGGAGGCGCTTAATGTGGTGCATTTGTATGAAAGAATTTACTTTTTGCCATGAATATTTTTCTCTCTCTCTCTCTCTCTCTCTCTCTCTCTCTCTCTCTCTCTCTCTCTCTCTCTCTCTCTCTCTCTCTCTCTCTCTCTCTCTCTCTCTCTCTCTCTCTCTCTCTCTCTCTCTCTCTCTCTCTCTCTCTCTCTCTCTCTCTCTCTCTCTCTCTCTCTCTCTCAGGTCGAATTATGATTTCATTGAGTGGTTTAAGAACATATTCACGTGTTATTCATAAATATCACTTCCAGCAGCAACAGCAGGAGGAGGAGGAGGAGGAGGAGGAGGAAAGAATACAAACAAATACAAAGGAATGCAACGGAAGACCAAACCTTGGGGTATTGACGAGGCTGTTTGGATAATCATTCTACATTAACTATTATTGGGAGATAAAGGGTAGTACAGAAGGTTCCTCCCCACCAATCCCTCCAGCAGAAGCTGACAGGATACAGGAATTGATACCACTTGGTATAGAAAAACCACATAGAACCTGAGAAAATAGTGAGAGAAAGAGTTGTGGTCTGTCTACTTTTGTTTGTGAGGGAGAGTGTAACTGCATGATAGTTGTGTGATGTGGTGTGTGCGTAGCGCAGGTGAAGGCACAGTTTGGTTGTTGAGGGGTGGTGCAGCATCCTTGCGTTGCGCTTTCCAGGGAGGCGGCAGTCAATCAGGCCACAGCTTCGGTCACTGGGTTTGTGTGCTTTCCCTTTAGGGGCTGCATACACAGGTTATCCCCTGCAACTTTGACCTTTAGTACTTTAAATCACAATGTTGATCAATATCAGGAGAATGCGGACGAAGAAAATGAGGATCACTTGTGATTACATAAGATAACTAAAACAGAAACACTCCCAAAGGTCTTTACATATCGCTTTGGAATTAATTTAGATAAACTACCCTTTAGTAAAGTCAGCTCGAGCAGTGTATGATTTCTGCCAAACCGACACGCCCTCGTGCTTGTGCTGGCGTGGGAAAATCATCGTGCAGTGTGGGAAAAACTGGCTGCATTTTGATTGGAAAGAATGAAGTGAGATTCGATTATTATTCCTATGCAAAAAAGCAGGAGGAAGAGGAGGAGGAGGAGGTGGTGGTGGTGGTGGTGGTGGTGGTGGTAGAGTTCATAATTTTCCTCTTCCTCATCCTTAGGGTGAAATGTAGATTTTTTCACTTTTGAAAATTGCACGTTTGTTAGTTTTTTGTCTTATTGCACAAAATAAAAATATCAATATTTCCGAAAAGACGGTATTCAAACTTAAGAGAAAGGAAGCTTCTTCACTTGTCTTATTCATCGTGACGTAACATTGAGATAATTTGTGCGCCCAAAGGCACAGACAAAGGGATATTTGTAGTGGACGCTTTTACTAATGCTGTTATTACCCTCTGGTGCAGTGGTTTTTATCTCCTTTCAGGCCACGGGCCACTAACAAAAGTAAAAAGAAAATGTGGACCCTTTCAGTTTTGGTTTGGACTGTAATGTAGTATCTTGTGTCGTCAACTGCACACACTGATATAGTACACCACACACTATAATAAATGACCACAAATCAAATTACACACCCATACCTGTAAAAGAGATTGGACAAATAATACAACTAATCAACACTACAGTTCGTTGGCCACGTGCCACAGGCACGGAAGCTGACAAATCAACAGAATGGCTCGTCACCTTGACGCGTATAGTACGAGTATGTTCTCAGGCCCTAGTCCCGGATGGCGGCGTGAATCTTGAACATTCGTTGTAGATTAAACTTAGAAGTGACTCGAAATATTACCTAACAGCTACAACTTAGATTGCCAATAGATCTCTTAAATAAAAAAAAATGTAATAAAATGAATAACCAGTTATTTATTTTGATCAAATTATTCATACTGAATTTTCCATTTCATTTTTATCAGCAAATACAGTAGGTATCCTGTGGACCACCCTAAAGATTCACTGTGGACCACCAGTTGAGTGGGATTGTTTCATGTGGAAGGGTCAAATAATTTAAGAGGACTCTTGAGGACTCTCCGGGACTGAATGTAATGCAGGTCTTGCGAGTGATGCTCGTCAGAGAGAAGCATGTGTTCTTTAAAATTTCAGCACTTTTTTTTTTCTGTGCGTTTAGTTAGGTATTCATTTACTTTTATGATCAAGTGTCATCTGATTACCACTTAATGCTTCCATGAACTGCGTTATTACGGTTCTTTTCATTGATAAAAATTCCAAATAACTTGTTACATTTCATTGGTGGCATGATTTCCCTTTAAAATGAATGCAAAATAACCAATGTGGCACGTTCCATATTCATTATTGTGTCACTTTATTATGCACACAAACACTCCTATTAACGTATCACATCCCGCCCCTGGTGTGATTCCCCTCACCATGAATACAAAGCAATCCAAACGCTACAGTTCAGCCCTGCTCATGAAACACACGCTCTGATACAACTAGGCTCTTCACTTACTTTCAGCCTTGTTTTCTCTTTAATAGTGCGAGAGTTGACTGGCCTCTTCACTCTTTGATCCCTTTCACAGTTAAACTCCGTAATTCTCCCTGATTTTTATCTAACTTCCCAAACTTCTTATGACTTGAACTGATCATATATGTTTACTCACCTCCGTATGACTTGAGTTGCTATAAGAGACGAGTATCAAGACACCTTCCTAACTAAATGAACCAACCTGATTTAACTCTATTTTCCATCCACTCTTTACCATGCGGAAATTAAGTGATATTGTAAACTCTAACCAAATTGCTACCCTTATGATCTATTCTAGACTCTAATAAGTGATCTCCAGACTATGACAATAACACGCTCCCTCCACTGCACACCAGCTGTCCGTAATGTATCATGTCCAGTGGCTGTTAATATAAAATGACGCTCTATTAACCTGTCATCACTAATCAGTAATCATTCACGCACAAGCTCATCCTCGTCACCACAACATCACCATCACCATCACCATCACCACAGCTTACACTCCACTCCACCATGATTGTGTCCCATACCTCACCCCCGCCACCACTAATCGTTCCTAATTAATCTCCTGTCCCTCACCACCATCACGACCACCACCACCACACCTCACTCTCAATTTCTCCCATTTTCACGAATTCCTCTCTTCTCTTCCCTCGCTCCACCATCCTTCATCCTCTCCCTTACGTTCCATCCTTCCTTTTGCCGACATAATGCTTGCAACAGACGCCCCTCCTCTTCCTCCCCCTCCTTCTCCAGTCCCGTATTATTAGCAGGGCCTTGTCTCTTCTTATAAGCAGGGAGCTGTGGGAGGAACTGGAAGGATGCTTAGTGGAACATGTCGAAATAGCGTTGCCTAGCCGCCGCCGAGTATAGGAGTGTATTGAGGATGTGTAGCGAAGGTAAGGTGCTACTTGGCCGCCCGGAAGTTGCTCAAGCGAGAAGTTTAGGCTCCCAACTATGACTTTTGGTCATAGCAGTGTTTAGTCCTTGAAGGGTAACAGTTTCCAGTGTCGTAACAGTGTAGCTCTGGCAAAGGAAACTTAGCCTGGGTATTCTCTGTTTATTCAGTAAAAACATGAACAATATATATAACAATTACTAAACATAACAAACGACACATACAAAATTATGGAAAAAGAGAGTGTATGTGTGTGTGTATGTGTGTGTGTATGTGTGTATGTGTAATACATGTGTCAAAGAGCGTGCACAGAATGTGACAAGTAAGAGAAATGTATAAAGTGATGAAAAAGATATGAAAGACAAAAGCCTGTGCAGTAGAGAGAGTGAAAACGGAAGGGTGATAATAAAACAGAAAACGGAGTGCTAGGAGCGGTGACTTGTGTCCCGCTACAGATGCATTATCTCGGTACAATGGCGGTGAATGGGGAGATGGGTCGGTGAGTATGTTCAGGTGCAGGTAGAGAAATGTGTTGTTGGTCTGACGAATTGATTAATGAATAGGTATCTGGTTGAACAGGTAGATTTATAGATAGATGGCTGGATGGGTAAATGGTTAAATAGATCGACTGGATGATAAATAGATATATAGATGGACAGATGGATGGATAAATAGATTGATAGATAATGAACAAATGAACAAGTATTCAATTAGATATAAACATAAATAGATGGGTAGATAAACAGTTTAGTAAGTAGAAAATAGATTAAATAAATAGACAGATAGACGGACAGACTGACAGACAGACAGACAGACAGAGATAATAAGTAGATAGATGGGAAAATATGCTGATAAATCCCCATTCGTAGATAAGAAGGTAGAAGTATTAAATAGGGAGAGATATACAGATAAAACATCGACGAATGGGTAGGTAAGTGAAGAAACACAGGAAGATAGGATGGTTGAAGAACAATATACATAAACAAACAAGAAGAAATTGGAAGTGTAAGCAATGAATCAGATAAAGAGAGAAATTAGCTGTATATTGATGGACAGAACATATAGAAATGCAACTGTAAATCATGGTAAACAAACTAAGATAAATAAAGGTATGTACTATGTTAGAAGGAAATTACCTTAGAGAGTCAGCCAGCATATCAGACATTCAGAAAGCAGGACAGACAAAGACACATAGACATACTGACTGATGCGTGCATATGCGAAATGAAATAGTAAACAAACATACATACGAGTATATAGAATCTTTACAAATAGAAAAAAATTAAGAAACTTTGAGGCAGACAGACTGAATTTCGCATAACGAAAATATTTGTATGTTCATGTTTGGTAACTTACACACGGGCGATGGATAAAAAAAGAAAAATTTTACATATAAACCTAGAGAAACAAAGGAAAGCAAAACATTTTAAAACAAAACAGCCACTTCGAGATTGTTCTCAATGCAGCTGCAACGAAGTGGTTTGTTCGATGGAGCCACAAAGAAATTGTTGCTTCAATGCAGCCACAACAACCAGGCTGTTGCCACGATGCAGTCACAACGAGGTTTTTTGCCTCAATGCAGCCACAACGAGATTGTTGACTTGAATTAGCCACAACGAGCTTGTTGCCTCGATGCAGCCACAAAGAGGGGGTTAGTTCGACGAAGCAAGAATGAGATTGTTGCCTCAATGCTGCCACAACGAGACTGTTGCCCCGATAGAACCACAACGAGACTTGTTTCCTTGATGCAGCCACAAAGAGATTCTTATCTTGATGCAGCCACAACGAGATTGTTGTTTCGATGCAGTCGAAACAAGCTTTTTTGCTCCATGCAGCCACAACGAGATTGTTGCCTCGATGCAGCCACAAGGAGAGAGTTGGCTCGATGCAACCACAACGAGATTGCTGCCTCTATGCAGCCACAACGAGGTTGTTGCCTCGATGTAGCTGCATCGAGATTGTTACCTCTTGTCTTGATACAACCACAGCGAGGCAACAAGAACGAAATTGTTGCTTCAATGCAGCCACAACAACCAGGCTGTTGCCACGATGCAGTCACAACGAGGTTTTTTGTCTCAATGCAGCCACAACGAGATTGTTGACTCGAATTAGCCACAACGAGCTTGTTGCTTCGATGCAGCCACAAAGAGAAGGTTAGCTCGACGAAGCTAGAATGAGATTGTTGCCTCAGTGCTGGCACAATGAGCTTGCTGACTCGATGCAGCTTTTTTCCTCCATGCAGCCACAACGAGATTGTTGCCTCGATGCAGCAAGAACGAGATTGTTCCCTTGAAGTAGACACAATGAGCCTGTTGCATCCATGCGTCCACAAAGAGGGGGTAGATTCGATGGAAAAAGAACGATGTTCTTGCCTTGATGCAGCCACAACTAGAATGTTGCGTCAATGCTGCCACAACGTGATTGTTGCCCCGATGGAACCACAACAAGACTGTTTACTCGATGTAGCCACAAGGAGATTTTTGTCTCAATGCAACCTCAACGAGATTGTTGGCTCGATGCAGCCACAACGAAGTGGTTGGCACGATGCAGCCACAACGAGATTGCTGCCTTGATGCAAAGACGATGAGCTTCCTACATTAATGAAGCCACAACGAGATTGTTGCCTCGATGCAGCCACTACGTGATTGTTGCATCGATGCAAGCACAACGAGCATGTTTCCTCGATGCAGCCAAAATGAGGTTTTTCCTTCGATGCTGACACATCGAGATTCTTTACCCGATGCAGTTAAAACAAAATTGGTACTTCGATGCAGCCGTAACGAAGTTGTTCCCCCGATGCAGCCAGAACGAGATTGTTTCCGCGATGCAGCCACAACGTGGGGGTTCGCTCCATGCAGTCAGAACGAGGTTTTTGTCTCTATGAAGACTCAGAGATTGTCGCCGCAACGACATTGTTGGTTCGATGCAGCTACAAAGAACTTGCTGCCTCGATGCAGCCAAACGAGATTGTTCCGACCATATAGCCACAATAAAGCGTTTGGGTCGATGCAGCCACAAAGAGATTGTTGCGATCATGTAGCCACAACGAAATTCGTGCCTCGGTGGAGCCAAAACCAGATCGTTGCCTCGATGCAGCAACAAGAAGATGGTTAGTTCGATATAGCCACAACGAAGGGGTTGGCTCGATGCAGCCAAAACGAGATTGTTGCCTTGATGCAGCCACAATGAGCTTGCTGACTTGATGCAGCCGCAATGACATTGTTGCATCGATGCAGCCATTACAAAGGGGTTGGTTCGATGCAGGCACAAAGAGATTGTTACCTCGATACAGCCACAACGAACGGGTAGGCTCGATTCAGCCACAACGAGAATTTTGGTTCAATGTAGCAATGAGCTTGCAGCCTTGATGCAACTATAATGATGGAGTTGGCTCGATTTAGTCAGAACAAGATTGTTGCCTCGATGCAGTCACAACAAGCTTGCTGCATCGTGGCAGCAAGCTTGCGACGATTAAGCCACAACGAAGTGGTTTCCGCGACACAGCCGCAACGAAATTGCTGCTTCGATACACCCAACAACAATAAGGATGTTTCGATGCTGCTCCAACGAGATTAATGCCTCGATTCAGCCACAGAGATTAGTGCTTTGATGCGGACACAACTAGGCTGTTGCATCGATGCAGCCACAACGAGATTGTTGCATCAATGCAGCCGCAACAAACGGGTTGGCTCCATGCAGCCATAAGAAGGGGTTGGCTGGATAAAGCCACAGAGAGATTGTTGCCTCGAAGCAGTAACAACGAGCTTGCTAGTTCGATGTAGCCAAATAGAGGCGGGCTGGATTTAATGGAATCATAAATGTTCCCTCAATGCAACCACAACAAGCTTTCTGCATCGATGAAGCAACAAAAAAAAATATTGCATCGATGCAGCCATAACGAGGGGTTTGGCTCGATGAAGCCAGAACAACATTGGTGCGTCGATGGTGCTACACCGAGGTTGATGACTCGATGCAGCTACAACGAGATTTTTGCCTCAATTGAAGAATATCAAGCCTGTTTCCTCGATGCAACAGCAAAGAGATCTTTGCTTCGATGCAGCCATAATGAGATTGTTGCCTCGATGCAGATACAACGAAATTCTTAATTCGATGCAGTTACAACGAGATTGGTGCGGCCACAATGAGATTGTTACCTCGATGCAGCCACAACGAGATAGTGTCCGTGATGCAGCCACAACGAAGGCTTGATGCAGCCATAGCGAGATTGTTGCCTTCATTCAGCTTAAACGAGCATCTACAAAGAGGGTGTTTCCTCGATGCAGCCATAACGAGATTGATGCCTCAATGCATCCACAACGATTGGGTTTGCTCGATACAGCCACAACGAGATTGTTGCCTCGATGCAGCCACAACGAAGGGGTTTGCTCGATGTACCCACAAAAAGATTGTTCTCTCCTTGCATCCACAACGAGATTGTTTTTTCGATGCAGCCACAACGAGGGGTTTAACTCGATGAAGCCACAAGATTGTTCCCTCTATGCAGTTACAACGAGATTAATGCCTCGATGAACCCAAAAGGAGCATCCAGCTTTGGCTTTTCTCTCCCTTCACTGACCATCCTGGTGAACCAGCCTTCAACTTTGCTATCCTCCTCGACCTAGAGCAATTGTTGCAACACCCTACTCGTCTTGGAGAAAGGCCCAACATTCTTGACCTTTTCGATGTAACCTCAACGAGCTTCCTGTCTTGATGCTGCCATAACGAGGGGAATAGCTCGATGCAGCAAATACAAGAGTGTTGCCTTGATGCAGACACAACCACAAGTTTGTTTTTAGAGCAGAAGTTTGTTTTCCTAGAGCAATTGTTGCAACACCCTACTCATACTCCTCACCGTCTTGGAGATACACTCAACGTTCTTGAATTTTTCCTGACCTCTAATCATTCTGCTTATGCTGTCACCCTTTCTTCTCCGATGGGCTCCTCCGATCACAATCTCATATCTGTATCTTGTCCTATCGCTCCAATCCCTCCTCAGGATCCCCCTAAGCGAAGGTGCCTCTGGCGTTTTGCCTCTGCTAGGTGGGGGGACCTGAGGAGGTATTTTGTTGATTTTCCTTGGAATGACTACTGCTTCCGTGTCAGAGACCCGTCTTTGTGTGATAATGTGATAGTGATAGAGAGGTGATAGTGTCTGGCATGGAGGCGTACATTCCTCATTCCTTTTCTCGACCTAAACCTTCCAAGCCTTGGTTTAACACCGTTTGTTCTCGTGCTCTACATGATAGAGAAATGGTCCACAAAAGATGGGCCATTTCACCAGAATCTCGTGCACTTTATATTTCTGCCCGGAACCATGCCAAGTCTGTTCTCCAAGTAGACAAAAACTTCTTCATTAACATAAAGTGTCAAAACCTTTCAAGATCTAACTCCCCTTGTGACTTCTGGCATCTAGCCAAAAATATCTCCAATAACTTTGTTTCTTCTTCTTTTCCTCCTTTATTTCAACCAGATGGCACCACTGCTATCACATCTATTTCTAAAGCTGAACTCTTCGCTCAAACCTTTGCTAAAATCTCTACCTTGGACGATTCTGAGCTTGTTACTCCCTCTCCTCCACCCTCTGACTACTTCATGCTACCTATTAAAATTATTCGCAATGATGTTTTCCATGTCCTTGCTGACCTAAACCCTCTAAAGGCTTATGGACCTGATGGGGTCCCTCGTATTGCTCTCCGAAACTGTGCTTCCGTGCTTGCTCTTTACCTAGTCAAACTCTTTCAGCTCTGTCTGTCTACATCTACCTTTTCTTCTTGCTGGAAGTTTGCCTACATTCAGCATGTTCCTAAAAAGGGTGACCGTTCTGATCCCTCAAACTACCGTCCTATTGCCTTAATTTCCTGCCTATCTAAATTTTTGAATCTATTCTCAACAGGAAGATTCTTAAACATCTATCACTTCAAAACCTTCTATCTAATCGCCAGTATGGATTCCATCAAGGTTGCTCTACTGGTGATCTTCTGGCTTTCCTTACTGAGTCTTGGTTATCCTCTTTTAGAGATTTTGGTGAAACTTTTGCTGTTGCCTTGAACATATCAAAAGCTTTTGATGGAGTCTGGCACAATGCTTTGATTTCCAAACTACCCTCCTATGGGTTCTATCCTTCTCTCTGTAACTTCATCTCAAGTTTCCTTTCTGACCGTTCTATTGCTGCTGTGGTAGACGGTCACTGTTCTTCTCCTAAATCTATTAACAGTGGTGTTCCTCAGGGTTCTGTCCTGTCACCCACTCTCTTCTTTTTATTCATTAATGATCTTCTAAACCAGACTTCTTATCCTATCCACTCCTACGCTTATGATACCACCCTGCACTTTCCCACGTCTTTTCATAGACATTCAACCCTTCAGGAAGCAAACATTTCATGCAGGGAAGCCACAGAACGTTTGACTTCTGATCTTTCTAAAATTTCTGATTGGGGCAGAGCAAACTTGGTATTGTTCAATGGCTCAAAAACTCAATTCCTCCATCTATCAACTCGACACAACCTTCCAGACAACTATCCCCTCTTTTTCAATGACAGTCAACTTTCCCTCTCTTCTACACTGAACATCCTCGGCGCCACAACGGGATTATATCCACAACGCCACAAAGGGATTATATCCACAACGCCACAACGGGATTATATCCTCGATGCAGCCACAGCAAATGTGTTAGTTTTCCTGCAGCCATAATGAGATTGCTGCCTCGATGCAGCCACAACGAGCTTTCTGCCACAGCATGCAGCCACAACGAGGTTGTTTTCTCGATGCATCCAATAATATATGGTTGTCTCAATGCAGCCACAAGGAGAATGTTGCCTCGATGCAGCCACAACGAGCTTTCTGCCTCGATGAAACCTGAAAGAGATTGTTGCTTCAATGTAACATCGAGGGAGTTGGCTCCATGCAGCCACAACGAGACTGTTGCCTCGATGCAGCCTCATCGAGGGTTTATATCGATGCAGTCAGAACGAGATTGTTAACTCGATACAGCCACAACGAGTTTGCTGCCACGATGCAGCAACAACGAGGGGGTTGTTTCGATACAGCCACAAAGGAATTGTTGGCTCGATGCAGCCAGAAAGAGCTACCTGCATCGATGTAGCCAAACGAGTTACGTACATACAGCCACAACAAAGACGTTGCCTCGATGCAACCACAACGAGATTGTTGCCTCGATGCAACAACAACAATATTGTTTTTTCGATGCAGCCACAAGGAGGGGTGGGCTCGATGCAGTCAAAAGAAATTGTTGCCTCGATACAGCCACAACGGGCTTGCTGACTCGATCCAGCCAAAATCACATTGTTGCCTCGACGAAGCTACAACTAGATTTCTGCCACGATGCAGCCACAACGAATGGGTTTGCTCAACGCAAATGCAAAGCCACAACGACATTGTTGCTATTTGTATCGATGCATCCACAACAAGGGGGTCGGCTCGATACAGCGAAAAGGAGATAACTGCATCAAAGCAGCCACAACAAGATAGCTACGCCAATGCAGCTACAACGAGTTTATTGCGTCGATGTACCCACAACAAAGGGGTTGGAGCAATGCAGCCAAAACGAGATTGTTATGTCAATACAGCTAGAACGAGAAGGCTGGATCGATGCATCCACGACGAGATTAATGCTTCGATGCAGCCACAACGAGATAGGTGCTTCGATGCAGACCCAATGATTGTTGCCTCGTTGCAGAAAATGAAAGGGTTACTTGATGCAATCACAATGAGATTATTGCCTTGTTGCAGCCATAACAAGCTTTTAGCCTTGATGCAGCCACAACAGAGGGTTTAGGTCGATGCAGGAACAACGTGATTGTTGCTTGATGCAGCCATAAGGAGACGTTTAGGTCGATGCAGCCACAACTAAGAGGTTCGCTCGATGGAGGCACGATGAGATTGTTGGCTCGATGCAGACACAGCGAAGGGATTGGTTAAATGCAATCACAACAAGGTTGTTGGGTCGATGCTACCACAACAAAGGGATTGTTTTTTGCAGCCAAAAGAAGATTGTTGCATCGATGCAGCCATCACGAGCTTGTTGCACCGATGCAGCAACAACAAGATTTTTGCCACGATACAACCACAACGAAGGAATTGGCTCGATGCAGCCACAACGACATTTTTGTCTCGATGCACCCACAACAAGCTTCCTGCCTAGATGCAGCTAAAAAGAGGGGGGCTGGCTCGATGCTCCCACAACGAGAATATTCCCTCAATGCAGCCACAACGAGCGTGCTGCCTCGATGCAGGCAAAACGAAATTTTTGCATTGATGCAGCCACAACGAAGAGACTGGCTCGATGAAGACTTAAGGTAGGAGTTAGCTCGATGCAGCCACAACGAACTTGCTGCCTCAATAGAGCCACAACGAGCTTGCTGCCTAGATGCAGCCAAAAGAGGGGGTTTTTACTTTGATGGTTTTTGTTTCGATGCAACCACAACGAGTTTCCTGCATTGATGGAGCCATAACGAGGGAGTTCGCTCGAAAAGCCAAAAGAAGCCAAAAGAAGATTATTGCCTCGATGCAGCCACAACAATCTTGTTGGCCCGATGCAGCTACAATGAGTTTGTTGCCTCGATACAGTCACAATGAAGTAATTGTCGCGACGCAGCCACAAATATATTGTTGCCTCGATATAGCCAAAAAGAAAAGACTGTTCCGATGCAGCCACATGCACCAACAACGAGATTGGTGCCTCGATGCATTAACAACGAAGATTGTTGGCTCGACGCAGCCACAACGAAGGGGTTGGTTCGATGCAGCCACAACGAGAATGATGCCTTAATGCAGCTACAACGAGCTAGCTGTCTCAATAAAGACACAACAAGATTGTTACCTCGATGCAGCCACAACAAAAGTTTTGGCTCGATGCAGGCACAACGAACTTGCTGCCTGATGGATCCACGAGATTGTTCCCTCGATGAAGCCACAACAAGATTTTTGCCTCTGTGCAGCCACATCGGAGGGTTTGGTTTGTTGCTGCCACAACGACATTGTTGCCTCGATGTAGCCACCACGAGATTATTGCCTTGATGCAGACACAACGAGATTGTTTCCTCGAGCCACAAGATGGTTGTTGCTTCAATACAACTACAACGAGTTTGTTGTGTCGATGCACCCACAACATTGTTGCCTCGATACAGACACAACAAGATTGGTGCCTCGATAAAGAGACAGAAAGATTGTTTCATTGATACAATCACAACGAATTTGTTTCCTCGATGGACCCACAACGAGAATGTTGCCTCGATGCAGCCACAAAAAGGGATTGGATCGAGGCATCCACAACGGGATTTTTGCCACAACAAGCTTGCTGACTCGATAGAGCCACAACGATATTGTTTTGATGGAGCCACGACGAAAATATGCATCCAAAATGAGTTTAGTTCCTCAATGGAAAGAACGAGATTTTTGCATCGATACAACCACAACGATGTTTTTGCCTCGATACACCCACAACGAGGGTTTGGCTCGATGCAGCCACAATAAGATTTTTGCATTTATGCAGCCTCAACACGCTTTCTGCCTCGATGTAGCCACATCCAGATTGTTGTCTTGATGCAGCCACAACAGAAGGCTTGGCTCGATGGAACCACAACAAGATTTTTTCTTCAGTACATCCAAAACGAGCTTGATCGTTCGATGCAGCCAAAAGGAGATTGTTGTCTCGATGCAGCCACAACGAAGGGGTTGGATCGATGCAGCTATAAGAAGGGGTTTGGTTCAATTGAACCACAACAGGATTGTTAACTCGAAGCAGGCACAACGAACTTGCTGCCTCGATGCAACCAAAAAGATTGGGGTTGGCTTTATGCAGCCACAATGAGAATGTTGCTTCAATGCAAACAAAACATGCTTCATCTCTCGATGAAGTCACAACAAGATTGTTGCCTTGATGTAGCCACAACTCTGGGGTTCGCTTCATGCAGGCACAACAAGCCAAAAAGAGATTGTTGCTTCAATGCAGCTATAAAGAGCTTGTTGCCTCGATGCAGCCACAACAAGATTTTTGCCTCGAT
Organism: Scylla paramamosain; assembly: GCF_035594125.1. Classification (NCBI taxonomy): domain Eukaryota; kingdom Metazoa; phylum Arthropoda; class Malacostraca; order Decapoda; family Portunidae; genus Scylla; species Scylla paramamosain. The sequence goes on along the minus strand of NC_087155.1, from coordinate 19,998,035 downwards.
TCAGCCACAACAAAGGGAGTTGGCTCGATGCAGCTACAACGACATTGTTGTCTTGATGCAGCCAGAAAGAGCTTGCTGCCGAGATGCAGCCAAAAAGTGGGGGATTGGCTCAATGCAGCCACAACGAGAATATTCCCTCTGAGCAGCCACAATGAGCTTGCTGCCTCGATGCAAAACGAGAATGTTGCATTGATGCTACAACGAAGGAATTGGCTCGATGAAGCCGTAAAGTAGGGGTTGGCTCGATACAGTCACTACGAACTGGCTGTCTCGATGAAGCCACAACGAGCGTGCTGCCTGGATACAGCCAAAAAGTGGGGAGTTTGTTCGATGAAGCAACAACGAGAATATTCCCTCAATGCAACCACAGCGAGCTTGCTGCCTCGATGCAACCACAACGTGATCGTTGCCTCGATGCAGCCACAACGAGGTTGTTGCATCGATGCAGCCAGAACAAAAATGTTGCCTCGATACAGACACAACGAAAGTGTTGGGTTAAAGCAGCCTCAACGAGATTATTGCCTCGATGTAGCCACAACGAGCTTGCTGCCTCGATTGAGCCACAGTGAGCCACAGTGTTGCTTCGATGCAGCCACAACGAAGTGGTTGACTAGATGCAGCAACAACGATCTTACTTCATCGATAAAGCCACAGGGATATTATTTCCTCGATGAGATTGTTGCCTCGATGTAGTCTCAACGAATTTGCTGCCTCGATACAGCCACAACGAGAATGTTGCCTCGATGCAACCACAGCGATGTAGCCACACGTTGCAGCCACAAAGAAACTGTTGCCTCGATGCAGCCACAACGAGATTGCTGCCTTGATGCAGCTACAAAGAGATTGTTGCCCCGATCCAGCCACAATGAAGGAGTTGGTTCGATTCAACAACAACGAGATTACTTGTTCAATGTAACCACAACGAACTTCTTGTCTTGATGCTGTCATAACGAGGGGAATGACTCGATGCAGCAAATACAAGAGTGTTGCCTTGATGCAGACAACCAGATGTTTGTTTCGATGCAGCCACGAAGAGATTAATACTACGATTAATCCACAACGAGATTGGTGCGTTGATGATTGTTGCCTCGGTGCAGCCACAAGAAGCTTGATGCCTCGATTCCGTCACATTAAGATTTTTGTCTCGATGCAACCACAACGAATGGGTTGGCTCGATACGGCCACAGCGAGATTGTTGCTTCAATGCAGACAGAACGAGCTTGTTGCCTCGATGAAGCCACAACGAGATTGTTGCCTCGATGCAGCCACTACGAAGATTGCTGCTTCGATGCAGCCACAACGAATGTGTTGGCTCCATGCAGCCACAAGGAGATGGGTGCCTCGAAGCAGCCACTACAAGCTTGCTGCCTCGATGCAACCAAAAAGATGGGGTTAGGTTTGATGCAGCCACAAAGAAAGGGTTACCTCGATGCAGGCACAATGATATTGTTGCCTCGATTAAGCCACAAGAAAGGGGTTGGCTCGATGCAGCCACAACTAAATTTTTAGCTCGATGCAAGCACAATGTTGGGATTGGCTCGTTGCAACTACACAGGGAATGTTGCCTTGATGAAGCCACAATGAGCATGTTGCCTCGCAGCAACAACGAGCTTGTTGTCTCGATGCAGCTACAACCGGAGGGTTGTAGCTGCATGCAGACAAAACCAGATTGTTGCCTCGATGAAGGCAGAAGAAGGGTGCTGCCATAATACAGCTACAACGAGTTTGTTGCGTCGATGCACCTCGACGAAAGGGTTAACGCGATGCAGCCACGAGATTATTACCTTGATACTACCATAATAACAAGGTTTTCTTGATGCAGCCATGACGAGATTAATGCCTGGATGTAAGCAAAACGAGATTTGTGCCTCGTTCCAGACACAAGGAGATTGTTGCCTCGATGCAGCAACAACGAGCTTCCTGCATTGATGCAGTAATAAGGGAGTTGGTTCGATATAGCCAAAACAAGATTATTGCCTCAATGAAGCCACAACAATCTTGTTGTCCCGATACAGCTACAACAAACTTGCTGCCTCGATGCAACCAAAAAGATAGTTGTTGGCTGGAAACAGCCACAATGAAGTAGTTGGCGCGACGCAGCCACAAAGAGATTGTTCTCTCAATACAGTTACAACGAAGTAGCTGGCGGGACGCAGCCAAAAAGAGAGTGTTGTCTCGAAACAGTCACAACGAAATTTTTTTCTGCGATGCAACCACAACGAGACTTGGTCCTCAATGCAGACGCAACGAGACAGTTGCATCGGAATAGACACAAGCAGCCTCAATGCAGCCACATCGAGATTTTTGCCTCGAAGCAGCAACAACGAAGGGTTGGCTCGATGCAGCTAAAACGAGATTGTTGCTATAATGCAGCCACAAAGAGCCTGCTGCCTCGTTGCATCCAGAACAAGATTGTTGCCTCGTTACAGCCACAACGAAGATTGTTGCTTCGATGCAGCCTCAACGAAGAGGTTGGTTCAATACAGCCAAAAGAAGGGGGTTGCCTCAATGTAGCCAATAAGGAGATTGTTGACACGAAGTGGTCACAATGAGCTTGCTAACTCCATGCAACCATAAAGAGGGTTGTTGGCTGGATGCAGCCACAATGACAATGTTGCCTTAATTTAGCCACAAGGAGATTGTTGCCACGAAGAAGCCACAATGAGCTTGCTCCCTCGATGCAACCAAAACGATGGCAACAAGATTGTTGCCTTGAGGCAGCAACAACGAAAGGGTTGGCTCGATGCATTCACAACGAACTTGCTGCCTCGATCGATACACAACAAGATTGTTGCCTCGATGAAGCCACAACGAGATTGTTGCCTCGATGCAGCCTCAACAAGATTTTTGCCTCGATGCAGCCACAACGAGGGGATTCGCTCGTTCCAACCACACAGAGATTGTTGCCTGGATACAACCATAATGAGCATGTTGCCTCGATGTAGACACAACAAGATTTTTTTGCCTCAATGCAGCCACATCGAAGGGTTTGGCTCTATGCAGCCACAACGACATTGTTACCTCGATGCAGCCACAAAGATCTTGTTGCGTCGATACAGCGGGGATGGGTCCATGCAGCCAAAACGATATTGTTGCCTCGTTGCAGCCACAACGATGATGCAGACACAACGAGACTGTTGCCTGAAGGCACAAAATGCTTGCTGCTTCAATGCAGCTACAACAAGTTTGTTACGTCGATGTACGCTCAACGAAGTTGTTGGAGTGATTCAGCCACAACGAGATTGTTACATTGATACTGCCACAACAGGAAGGTTGGTTGGATGGAGGCACGGCAAGATTAATGCCTCGATGTAGCCATAACGAGAATAGTGCCTCTATGCATACACAACGAGATTGTTGGCCCGATGCAGCCACAAACAAGGGTTGGTTGGATGGACCCACAACGAGAATATTCCCTCAATGCAGCCAGAACGAGCTTGCTGCCTCGATGCAGCTTCAACGAGATAGTTGCATCGATGCAGCAACAACGAAGGGGTTAGTTCGATGCATCCAACACTGGACCAGTACTCTCACTCATTTTCGCCTGACTAAGCAAATGGTGTTCATTATGAAGTTAGTCTAATGAAATTTTAAGAGCCAACCTAACGAATGCCAGCACCAAGGCATGAAAAAAAATGAACCTGGTGTGAAACTTTTCCAGATGACTCAGTGTGGCTATCTCAGTTCTGTTCTAATAAAATGTATAAATGATTAAATGAATGACCTAAAAATCAAGGAAATAAAAAAAAATGTGTTTGTATCACCTACAAAATATTGTCCAAGATTTCATTCAACTAGTGCTTCCAAAGATGCAAACACTCAGAGTTTTTTTTTTTTTTTTTTTAAGATATAAAATCTGATATTCTATTGCCTCTTAGTTCCATGTTAAGTCTGTGTCTGGTGCGTTCAGGGTTACACAACACATCCTTGCAGTTGCTTCGAAAAGGACATTCTCTGCAGGCGAAAGGCCTTTCTCCCGTGTGTGTCCGCACGTGGCGTCTGAAGTCCCGTGATGTCTTGAAACTTGCTCACCAGCAGTAGGGGCAGGTGATATACCATCTCTCCCAGAGAGTTACGAGTGTGCCTCTACCTCCGACTCCTACGGACAGTAGGGATATTATTTTGTCCATAGCTTCACTCAAAATCAACCCATACTGTAAACAAATCTTGAATATACTGTAAAATAAAAAAATAAATAAAAAGTTAAGAGTGAAAAAAACTGATGACCTTCAACATCTCACTGCACTTGACCTTCTTAGAGAAACCAAGTGTGGCCCTAAATTTCTTTCATAAAAATAAACCTAAAATATGAATTTCCCCAAGCCAAACATAGTAAAAGATGTACATTATATTCAAAGTAAGTTTCAATTTAAAAGTTTCATCATGTATGATTTAGGTAAAAGAATATATTTATTTCTGTATAGAACACAATGTACCAGTGAGTGATACACAAAGTGTAATATTAAATATTACACTTGTCTAATAACATTTTAAACAAGACAAATTTTGTCTTGTTTAAAATGTTATTAGACAAAACAATATTTTTCCCCTTTATGTATATTTATGATATTATAAATACCTTACGAAAAACTCATTCCCCAAACAAAAATACAAATTTTCCCAAATATAGAAGTTAGTTCATGTATGAAGCATGATACTTTATGACAGCAAGACTAGGAATGTAAACAAAATGATGCCAAGAGATAAAAATTAGCTGAAAGCAGCCTGGCCTAAGTATGTACACAGTTACTGGGAATGAAAATCCTTGGTACATTTCAATTCCCTGCTTCAATTTCACAAGCAGTGAACCCAAAACCAAAAACTTGGGTTTTGATAGTGATAGTGATATGATGGTGATGGTGATGGCAGTAAAGACATGATATTTGACAGACAGAAACTTGAATGAATAGAGTTTAAGTAAATATGTGTCACAGTGATAGTGGTGGTACAGATTGATAATGATAATGATAATAATAATAGTAATAATAAAAATAATAATAATAATAATAATAGTAATAATAATAATAATAATAATAATAATAATAATAATAATAATAATAATAATAGTAATAATAATAATAATGACTAACAATTTTTATTGTATAACAAACAGAAGTAATGAAGCGCAGTGATTATGGTTTTACAATAATAATATTAGTTACATAGAAGCAAATATCATCAGAGATGGTTAAGGAACAATGAAGGTGATGAAGGAGATGAAATGATAATGTTTGCCATACAGAAACAAGATGTGATGAAGGCAACACAACCCCCACAAGCCCTTCCCTGTGCGTGTGTGTGTGTGTGTGTGTGTGTGTGTGTGTGTGTGTGTGTGTGTGTGTGTGTGTGTGTGTGTGTGTGTGTGTGTGTGTGTGTGTGTGTGTGTGTGTGTGTATGGGTGTGTGTGTGTGTCTGTCCAGCACAACTCAAGTGCTGTTGTCTGGAAGGATCTGCTGCTCATTTCCTTCATCTAAATTCTTCTTTCAGATAATGTCCCAAAATAGTGTTAATTTTTACAATCCCTATCCTTCAAAGCATTGGTTTGGTTGATAGCATGGGAAAAAAAAAAAGTAATAAATAACTTTCATTTTCAGTGTACTTATCTACGAAGCGTAACACACCACTCAAGATATGAATGTGAAACAAGGGGACAAAATTGCAACAGTAATGCAGAAAATGAGACGATATAAAAATCATTCATTTTTTTATTAAAATCACACCTTTACATGCACAACAACAATGCATCTATCATTGGAGTAACGGATAAGTATTAACCCCAGAAAACTGGTCTGTATTTATCTAAAGTGAAGCCATATGCAGCCCCTAAAGTTTTTTTTTTTTTTATTATTATTTATGTTTTAATAACAATACAACTTCCTCAAGAGAAACAAATTTCTGATCACATACTTCTTATTACTGAAGGAATATATTCTAAGAATTCCCTTTCCTTCTGTCTCTGCCATTATGCCTCTCACTGCACGTGTTCCTAGAACAGAACTATAAGGAAGGCTTTACGACGGCCAAAAATAAATAAAAATACTTAAAGTAAAGAGAGAGAGAGAGAGAGAGAGAGAGAGAGAGAGAGAGAGAGAGAGAGAGAGAGAGAGAGAGAGAGAGAGAGAGAGTTAGTGTCTTTTATTATCACAAGTTCATAATTTTCCAAAAATGAATCAAGCTTATAAAGCTACAAGGTTTAATTAAATAGGGATGCTATGTATGTAAACCTTTCAGTAAATTGCAGACACACACACACACACACACACACACACACACACACACACACACACACACACACACACACACACACACTAAAACTTATAAATTTCATCAGACAAATATTTCCCCATGGATTTTGTGGTAGTCTCTCTCTTTCAGAACGAAGAAACACACAGCTACCTCGCCACAGCAGAATCCCGCTGGAGCAGTTGAAATAGCACCATTAAGAAGAAGAAGAAACATTACAGCTAAATTAAAGCAATACAGGACAACAACCAGAAGTCAGCTTTTTCTGTTCAGTATTCAAAGAAGGTAAATGTCTTAAAAGATTTATAGTGACTGCCCCCTATACTATACAGTATGAGGTAGAATGGACAACTTTGTTACTGATACAAAATTCACCAGGCACTGTTTGACAGGCTAAAAGACTGTCAGAATAAAATTAATCTATATGAATGACAGGTTTGTGTAATACAACTCCCAATCTATAGGTTTTTGGCAGCAACACAATGAAGCAAAACACCCTGAAGACCAACAGCACGAGAATAAAAGTACAGTATACTTGCCTAATACTGAAGGACACACACACACATATAGAGCAATAACCCAACACGTAACATATGCACATTTGTCATAGTAGTAATATATAGTCTTATTCTTGACAAGAAAGAAACATTTCAATTTCGTGGACTAAAGATTTCAATAAAGAGCAAGTATATCTTACAAAACAATAATATGGAATCTACCAGAAAAGGACCCATTGCGCGTTGATATTAAATGAAAATATCTTCAGTTACTGCCACCATGAAATGGTAACACAGTTGATGACTTTAGGTAAATAATTATGAACATAATCAAGTAAATATAAAGTTCAGATTGCTTTCAAACCAGCACAAAAAAACATGGCAGGGTTTAATGGATGACTCTTTAGTGCCACCACTTACCTTGTCCACCACAGCACTTGCAAGGCCAGCCTGACTAGCCTGAGGTGCTGGCCACTCAACTCTCACCAAGATATGCTATCCTAAGCTACACTACTCAAACCTTCATTTACTAAACCACACCGAGCCACGCGACAAAGCAGCCAATCAGCGGCTCCGCCCTTAGTGCGTAGCTCGTTCTGATCCCGTGCGGGCTGCATATAAGGCGCGCAGAGAGCAGACAACCTCATTCTCACCATCAATACCGCAGAGAGAGAACAACCACCAGCTACTGAAGAAGGGTCAAGGGACCCAAAATCTGGATCTAGCATCCATGGTTAGCTACGGCCAAACCATAAGCAGTCTTGAAAAAAAATATTAGACACTGCTAAGGGAGAGAGAAAATACCTTGAAGAAAATAATAAATGCAGAGCTTGCCATCACCTTTAATGAAATATGCCTGAGAGAAAATCTCCTGCCCATTTATACCCTTAATATATATATATATATATATATATATATATATATATATATATATATATATATATATATATATATATATATATATATATATATATATATATATATATATATATATATATATATATATATATATATATATATATATATATATATATATATATATATATATATATATATATATATATATATATATATATATATATATATATATATATATATATATATATATATATATATATATATATATATATATATATATATATATATATGTATGTATGTATATATATATATATATATATATATATATATATATATATATATATATATATATATATATATATATATATATATATATATATATATATATATAGGAGGAGGCAGTAGACACCTGCCGAAACGATAATTACTCCCAGTGAGGTCTAAAGCACTGTTCAGGAGGTGCTGTGAACTTATCATTAAACCCAGCTGTGACCTCACTGAACGTTTCCCTTTGTGTTTCACAACACAAGGGGGCAGTCACAGCCTGCCCTCCTCCACACAAAACTACAACCACCTAATAACACACACACCCTTCACTCAAAAATTTTAAAATCATCATGGCGACTCCTACACCAGCCTCGCAGTCCCCATCTGGGGAGGGGACCATAAATGTCCCCAGGTCGGACTGCCTTTCTGTCGACGACCCTAAATGTCTTGACACCCCCCTCAACATTTTCTTCATTAACTTCTGCAACATTCGCGATCTAAGATCTAATTTTCAATCTGTAGAACACCACCTCTCCTCTTCTGAACCTCATCTTCTTTTCCTCACTGAAACTCAGGTGTCTGAGGCAACTGACAGTAGCCCCTTTTCTGTTTCCTCCTACTTTCTCTATCCTCATTTTCGATCCAAAGCTGGATGCTGCGTTTATGTGCGCAATGACTTAACCTGCTCTCGTGCCCACGCTCTTGAATCTTTCGAGTTTTCCACCATCTGTCTACGACTACAGAGTCACTCTCATACTAAATTTATCTATGCTGTATACCTCTCACCTAACTCCTCTGACTATAAGGAATTCTTTGAATACTTAACTTCCAAAGTGGAGCACATTCTGATCCTCTTCCCTTTTACAGAGATCTCCATTCTTGGAGACTTCAATGTTCACCACCAGCTTTGGCTTTCCTCTCCCTTCATTGACCATCCTGGTGAACTAGCCTACAACTTTGCAATCTTCCATGACCTAGAGCAGTTGGTGCAACACCCTACTCGTATTCCTGACCGTCTTGGAGATACGCCCAACATTCTTGACATTTTCCTAACCTCTAATCCTTCTGCTTATGCTGTCACCCTTTCTTCTCCGTTGGGCTCCTCCGATCACAATCTCATATCTTTATCTTGTCCTATCACTCCAATCCTTCCTCAGGATCCCCCTAAGCGAAGGTGCCTCTGGCGTTTTGCCTCTCCTAGTTGGGGGGACCTGAGGAGGTATTTTGCTGATTTTCCTTGGAATGACTACTGCTTCCGTGTCAGAGACCCGTCTTTCTGTGCTGAGCGCGTAACAGAGGTGATAGTGTCTGGCATGGAGGCATACATTCCTCACTCTTTTTCTCGTCCTAAACCTTCTAAACCTTGGTTTAACACAGCTTGTTCTCGTGCTATACATGATAGAGAGGTGGCCCACAAAAGGTACTTTAGCCTTCCATCACCAGAATCTCATGCACTTTGTATTTCTGCCTGGAACCATGCCAAGTCTGTTCTCCAACTTGCCAAAAACTCCTTCATTAACAGAAAATGTCAAAACCTTTCAAGATCTAACTCCCCTCGTGATTTCTGGCATCTAGCCAAAAATATCTCCAATAACTTTGCTTCTTCTTCTTTCCCTCCTCTATTTCAACCAGATGGCACCACTGCTATTACATCTATTTCTAAAGCTGAACTCTTTGCTCAAACCTTTGCTAAAAACTCTACCTTGGACGATTCTGGGCTTGTTCCTCCCTCTCCTCCACCTTCTGACTACTTCATGCCACCTATTGAAATTCTTCGCAATGATGTTTTCCATGCCCTTGCTGGCCTAAACCCTCGGAAGGCTTATGGACCTGATGGGGTCCCTCCTATTGTTCTCCGAAACTGTGCCTCCGTGCTTGCACCTTGCCTAGTCAAACTCTTTCAGCTCTGTCTGTCAACATCTACCTTTCCTTCTTGCTGGACGATTCTGGGCTTGTTCCTCCCTCTCCTCCACCTTCTGACTACTTCATGCCACCTATTGAAATTCTTCGCAATGATGTTTTCCATACCCTTGCTGGCCTAAACCCTCGGAAGGCTTATGGACCTGATGGGGTCCCTCCTATTGTTCTCCGAAAGTGTGCCTCTGTGCTTGCACCTTGCCTAGTCAAACTCTTTCAGCTCTGTCTGTCAACATCTACCTTTCCTTCTTGCTGGAAGTTTGCCTACATTCAACCTGTTCCTAAAAAGGGTGACCGTTCTAATCCCTCAAACTACCGTCCAATTGCTTTAATTTCCTGCCTATCTAAAGTTTTTGAATCTATCCTCAACAGGAAGATTCTTAAACATCTATCACTTCACAACCTTCTATCTGATCGCCAGTATGGGTTCCGTCAAGGCCGCTCTACTGGTGATCTTCTGGTTTTCCTTACTGAGTCTTGGTCATCCTCTTTTAGAGATTTTGGTGAAACTTTTGGTGTTGCCTTGGACATATCAAAAGCTTTTGATAGAGTCTGGCACAAAGCTTTGATTTCCAAACTACCCTCCTACGGTTTCTATCCTTCTCTCTGTAACTTCATCTCAAGTTTCCTTTCTGACCGTTCTATTGCTGCTGTGGTAGACGGTCACTGTTCTTCTCCTAAATCTATTAACAGTGGTGTTCCTCAGGATTCTGTCCTGTCACCCACTCTCTTCTTATTATTCATTAATGATCTTCTAAACCAAACTTCTTGTCCTATCCACTCTTACGCTGATGACACCACCCTGCACTTTTCCACGTCTTTTCATAGACGTCCAACCCTTCAGGAGGTAAACATATCACGCAGGGAAGCCACAGAACGCCTGACTTCTGATCTTTCTAAAATTTCTGATTGGGGCAGAGCAAACTTGGTATTGTTCAATGCCTCAAAAACTCAATTCCTCCATCTATCAGATCGACACAACCTTCCAGACAACTATCCCCTCTTCTTCAATGACACTCAACTGTCCCCCTCTTCTACACTGAACATTCTCGGTCTGTCCTTTACTTATAATCTGAACTGGAAACTTTACATCTCATCTCTAGCTAAAACAGCTTTTACGAAGTTAGGTGTTAGATGTGGAATCAAAAGCTTTTCGTCTCATCAACTCCTCTCCTCTAACTGACTGTCTTCAGCCTCTTTCTCACCGCCGCAATGTTGCATATCTAGCTGTCTTCTACCGCTATTTTCATGCTAACTGCTCTTCTGATCTTGCTAACTGCATGCCTCCCCTCCTTCCGCGGCCTCGCTGCACAAGACTTTCTTCTTTCTCTCACCCCTATTCTGTCCACCTCTCTAACGCAAGAGTTAACCAGTATTCTCAATCATTAATCCGTTTCTCTGGTAAACTCTAGAACTCCCTGCCTGCTTCTTTATTTCCACCTTCTTATGACTTGAATTCCTTCAAGAGGGAGGTTTCAAGACACTTATTCATCAATTTGTGACCACTGCTTTGACCCTTTTGTGGGACTGGCATTTCAGTGGGCATTTTTTTTATTGGATTTTTTGTTGCCCTAGGCCAGTGTCTTTCTTACATTAAAAAAAAAAAAAAATATATATATATATATATATATATATATATATATATATATATATATATATATATATATATATATATATATATATATATATATATATATATATATATATATATATATATATATATATATATATATATATATATATATATATATATATATATATATATATATATATATATATATATATATATATATATATATATATTCGCCAATATTGTCGAAAATATGTATTTTAATTTATTGTATAATCAGTGTATTCATTCACATTTACGAAGTAAAATATGTTTGGGTTTATTATTGGTAGTGGCTGTTCTAGGTAGGCGCTTGTCGCTGCGAATTTGTCGAGGCGGCCGACGTGGTTCAGTTCCTTTCCAGAGTTGCCAGTTTAGCGAAAAAGCCGCTAAATCTAGCAACTTTTTTGTGAGATTTAGCTACCAAATTTCAAGTGAGCGACGTAGCGTCTTTTCAGCTACTTTTCATTAAATCTGAATAACTATTTTTACTACTTACGGAAGATTACAATCCAGGGGAACAACTTTAATTGAATAATTTTGCAAATTCTGTGTAATGATTGCACTGACACTGGAGAGGAGAAAGCTTGGTGGGGAAGGGATTGGGAGGGGGCTACAGAGGTAGGGAAGTGTCCACCCCTATCCCCACCTTGCCTTTCCTCACCCCACCATCAGTGAGTTCGTGTGGACTGACGCGTATCGTACGCGTACAGGACAGGGCGAACAGCGAGTCGGCTACTTGTCTCAGTCGCGGACCCACGGTTTAGTAACCGCAGTTTCCTCACAACGTCCGTGAGTGTAACAGTGTGGATCGCTTACGAGAATGAGCAAGAAATACTCTCAACGGTTTCGGCAGGAATGGCTAAATATAAAATCTAAATATAGCAAGTGGCTCAGTAAGGCACGGGGATGATACCAATGCATATTGCAAGTTATGCACTTGTATACTAACTGCAAAGCTGAGTGACTTGGAAAAACACAGGACTACAGCTAAAACATCAGCGGGCAGAGGAGCCATTCATCTCTCAGAGACAAAGAGAACCTTGTTATTTGAGACTAAGAGAGTTGATAATGATTCCAGAAAGTCAGAGACTCAAATGGCTATGTTCATTACTGAGCATTGTGCATTGTGTGTGGTAGATCATCTGACTGATGTGTGTAAAGCAGGCTTTGGTGATAGTAAGAGGTGTAACGATCTTAAGAGATCGAAGTGCAGTGCAATAATTTGCAAAGTGATAACCCAGCATTTCAAACAAGAACTCAAAGATGACATCGGCAACAGAAAATTCAGCTTAATTATAGACGAGAGTAATGGCATCTCTGTAACTAAGCTTTTGGGTATTGGCATAAGATACTTTTCTGCCTCAAGGAAAACATTTGTGACAACTTTCTTAGATTTGGTTGAACTGAGTAAGTGTAATGCTGGTGCAATATGTGATGCCCTCAAGAAACCTCTTGATAAACATGGACTGAAATTGCAGAAACTCATTGCAATCGGAACTGATAATGCGTCAGTGATGACCGGAGTGATAATAGTGTATATGTAAAACTAAAAGCTGAGAATCCTAATCTGTTCCTCATTAGATGTACATGTCATTCACTGCAGCTGGCAGTTTCTCATGCTGCTAAAGAACATCTACCCAGGCACTTAAAAGTCTTAATCAAAGATTGCTACAGTTGGTTCTCACATTCTTCTCTGAGGCAGGTGAAGTACAAGAAATTGTAGGCCATGATGAACGATGGAATGAAACCTCTAAAATTAATGTGTGTGACACACGCTGGATGTCTATTATTTTTTTTTTTTTTTATGTAGGAGGGACACTGGCCAAAGGCAACAAAAATCCAATAAAAAAATGCCCACTGAAATGCCAGTCCCATAAAAGGGTCCAAAGCGGTAGTCAAATATTGAAGGATAAGTGTCTTGAAACCTCCCTCTTGAAGGAATTCAAGTCATAGGAAGGTGAAAATACAGAAGCAGGCAGGGAGTTCCAGAGTTTATAAGAGAAAGGGATGAATGATTGAGAATACTGGTTAACTCTTGCGTTAGAGAGATGGACAGAATAGGGGTGGGAGAAAGAAGAAAGTCTTGTGCCGCGGGAGGAGGGGAGGCATGTTAGCAAGATCAGAAGAGCAGATAGCATGAAAATAGCGGTAGAAGACAGCTAGAGATGCAACATTGCGGCGATGAGAGAGAGGCTGAAGACAATCAGTCAGAGGAGAGGAGTTGATGAGACGAAAAGCTTTTGATTCCACCCTGTCTAGAAGAGCAGTATGAGTGGAACCCCCCCAGACATGTGAAGCATACTCCATACATGGACGGATAAAGCCCTTGTACAGAGTTGGCAGCTGGGGGGTGAGAAAAACTGGCGGAGACGTCTCAGAACACCTAACTCAATAGAAGCTGTTTTAGCTAGAGATGAGATGTGAAGTTTCCAGTTCAAATTATCAGTAAAGGACAGACCGAGAATGTTCAGTGTAGAAGAGGGGGACAGTTGAGTGTCATTGAAGAAGAGGGGATAGTTGTCTGGAAGGTTGTGTTGAGTTGATAGATGGAGAAATTGAGTTTTTGAGGCATTGAACAATACCAAGTTTGCTCTGCCCCAATCAGAAATTTTAGAAAGATGAGAAGTCAAGCGTTCTGTGGTTTCCCTGCGTGAAATGTTTACTTCCTGAAAAAAAAGGTAAAACGCATATAAATATTTAAGAAAAACGTGAGTTTTGAGTGTTTTTGAGCTTGTTACATTCCAAAACACCAAAATTTATACAAATCACCCTATATGGGGTAACGGGACATTACCAGAAAGTGTCATTCGTGTGTTTTGAGCGTACTAGGCATCAAAACTGTTAAAAACATAGAAAGCACCCTATATGGGATAAAACATTATCAAAAAAGTGTCTATTGAGTGTTTTTTAAATTATTTACCTACTAAATCCCTAAAACAGATGGAAAACAACCTTTCCGGAAAAAAAAAAAAGAGAACAACATTGAGAATTGAGAATACCCATTATGGAAAACCAGGAGATAATAACAGAAACTTGTAATATGAGTGTTTTTTTTTCATCCTTTTAGCTATCAAAACACTTGAATAACATCTTATATGTATGAAGAAAACAACATTACCACAATTGTGTATTATGACCTATGTTACGGACCAATACATATACATATAAAGAGTCAGAAAAACAATCTTAATAACGTGTCATATGAGTGCATGCAAAGCACCCTTTATATGAAATGAAAACATCATTACCAAAAACGTTTCTTTTAAGTGTTTTCAACTTCTGACATATAAATACACGAAATAAAAAGAAAAATAAAAAAAACATGGAAAACACGCTATACTGGAAAACAAATTTATCAAAATCGTCTTTTCAGTTTTTGAACTTTTTCGTACAAAAACTTTAAAACGCATGTTAAACGCACTTTCTGGAGTAACAAACCAATATTACCAAAAACGTGTGTTTTGGGTTGTTAGGTATGAAAATGCAAAAAAGCATGCAAAGCACACTATATGGAGTAAGTACACGGTATTACTAGAAACGTGTCATTTGTCTCTTTATAAAGCAGTTTAAAGTTTAAAACCATGAAAAAAACAAATATATAGAAAAATAAATTAACATTATAGAAAACGTGTCTTATAGCGATTTTGAGCTTTTTTAGGCACCAAAATGCATTTATTTATTTACTTATTTATTTACTTATTTATTTATTTATTTATTTTATTTATTTACTTTTTTTCAGCTTCTCAGATACCAAAACGCTAAAATACATCAACGTCATTATATGTAAAGAAACGGAATATTGCCAAAAACGTCTATTATAAGTGATTATCAAAATGTTAGGGACCAAAATGGCAAAATGCAAAAAAAAAGCACCATAAAAAAAAAGGGTCATAATAACAATGCTAAATAACTGTAATATGAGCGTTTTTGGGGATGTTAAATACCAAATGACTAAAGCGCAAGGAAAATACTCCTATAGGGGAAAAGAAAACAACATTACCAAAAAGGTGACTCTTAAGTGCTTTTCAGCTTTTTACGCAACAAAACGTTAAAAAGCATAGATATCACTTTATATATAAAAAAAAAAAAACTATTCTAAACGTCATTTACTGGTTTGTGAACTCCTTGTGTTAAAAAAAAAACGCTAAAACACCTAAAAAGAAGAAAAAAAAAACACTCTTTCTGGAGAAACAAAACAACAGTATGGAAAACGTGTATTTTGAGAGAGTTTGTTATTTCCAAAAAGCTTGAAATGCAGACAAAATACTTATTATGATTAACGAAACGATTTTAATAAAAAAAATTGTATAATGATTTTTTTTTAGTTCCTTTTTAGTTCCTAAAACGCTAAAACATATGAATATTACATTTTATGGATAAATAGAACAATATTTTGAGAAATGTATATCATGAGTGATTACAACTATGTTAGGGATCAAAACGTAGAAAAGCATACAAAACACTCTGTAATAAGAAACAGAAAATAAATAAATAAATAAGTAAATAAATAAGTATATATATATATATATATATATATATATATATATATATATATATATATATATATATATATATATATATATATATATATATATATATATATATATATATATATATATATATACATATATACATATACATATATATGCTAAAAACGTGTAATATGAGTGTTTTTCAGTTTGTTAGGTACCAAAACGCTAAAGTGCATTGAAAGCACCCTGTATGGGAAAAGAAAACAGCATTACAAAACGTAAATTTTGAGTGTTTTTTAGCTTCTTACCTACCATAACGCCAAAGGATATGGAAAACACGTTATTTTGGAAAACAAAACAACTTCATGAAAATCGTGTCCTTTGAGAGTTTTTGAGCTACCTTCGTACAATAACGCAAAAACGCATACGAAAGTACCTTTCTAGAGAAACAGATCAACATTATCAAAAGCCGGTGTTGTGAGTATTTTTCGAAGCTGTTATGAATCAAAACGCCAATATGCGTACAAAGCACCCCAAAGGATAACGACACTATCATTATTACAGGAAACGTGTCGTTTGGCAAGAATAGGTAAAAAAAAAAAAAAAAACACGAAAACACGCAAAATGGAAAAAAACAAACAAAGTAACATTATCAAAAACATGTCATTTGAGTGTTTTTAGCTTGTTAGTTATCAAAATGACAAAAAAAAAATGTATGCAAAGTACCCAATATGCAAAAAAAAAAAGAAAAGTTATTGAGAGGAAGGTATATTATGAGTGATTTTTAGTTTCTACTGTACCAAAACACTAAAACACATGCATAGCATTCTAAGTTGAGAGACAGAGCTACATTACCAAAATCATGTATTATCAGCGATTTTAGTTAGTTATGAAAACGCTAAAATGCATTCAAATCACCTTATAAGAAGAGTGGGAAATGCTGCTAAGAACATATAATATGAGTGTTTTGAGCTTCTTAGGTCACAGCTTCTTACGAGGGAAAACGCTAAAATACCATACTAATCACCCTATATTAGGGACAAAACAATTTTACCAAAATCGTGTCTTTTAAGTGTTTTTGACCATACTAATCACTCTATATTAGAGAACAAAGCAACTTTATCAAAGTCGTGTCTTTTAAGTGTTTTTGACCTACCTTTCGTACAAAACCGCTAATGTATATATATATATATATATATATATATATATATATATATATATATATATATATATATATATATATATATATATATATATATATATATATATATATATATATATATATATATATATATATATATATATATATATATATATATATATATATATATATATATATATATATATATATATATATATATATATATATATATATATATATATATATATATATATATATAGTAGACACCTGCCGAAACGATAATTACTCCCAGTGAGGTCTAAAGCACTAGTGTTCAGGTGGTGCTGTGAACTTATCATTAAACTCAGCTGTGACCTCACTGAACGTTTCGTTTCTCTTTGTGTATCACAACACAAGGGGGCAGTCACAGCCTGCCCTCTAAAGACAACTCTCATCCTCCACACAAAACTACAAGCACCTAATAACACACACACCCTTCACTCAAAAATTTTAAAATCATCCTAGCGACTCCTACACCAGCCTCGGAGTCCCCATCCGGGAAGGGGACCATAAATGTCCCCAGGTCGGACTGCCTTTTTGTCGACAAGAAGTGTCTTGACACCCCCCTCAACTTTATCTTCATTAACTTCTGCAACATTCGCGGTCTAAGATCTAATTTTCAATCTGTAGAACACCGCCTCTCTTCTTCTAAACCTCATCTTCTTTTCTTCACAGAAACTCAGGTGTCTGAGGCAACTGACAGTAGCCCCTTTTCTGTTCCCTCCTACTTTCTTTATCCTCATTTTCGATCCAAAGCTGGATGCTGCGTTTATGTGCGCAATGACTTAACCTGCTCTCGTGCCCACGCTCTTGAATCTTACGAGTTTTCCACCATCTGGCTACGACTACAGAGTCACTCTCATACTAAATTTATCTGTGCTGTATACCTCTCACCTAACTCCTAACTTCCAAAGTGGAGCACATTCTGACCCTCTTCCCTTTTGCAGAGATCTCCATTCTTGGACACTTCAATGTTCACCACCAGCTTTGGCTTTTCTCTCCCTTCACTGACCATCCTGGTGAACTAGCCTACAACTTTGTTATCCTCCATGACCTAGAGCAATTGGTGCAACACCCTACTCGTATTCCTGACCGTCTTGGAGATACACCCAACATTGTTGACCTTTTCCTGACCTCTAATCCTTCTGCTTATGCTATCACCCTTTCTTCTCCGTTGGGCTCCTCCGATCACAATCTCATATCTTTATCTTGTCCTATCACTTCAATCCCTCCTCAGGATCCTCCCTAAGCGAAGGTGCCTCTATCGTTTTGCCTCTGCTAGTTGGGGGGACCTGAGGAGGTATTTTGCTGATTTTTCTTGGAATGACTACTGCTTCTTTGTCAGAGACCCGTCTTTGTGTGCTGAACGCATAATAGAGGTGATAGTGTCTGGCATGGAGGCGTACATTCCTCACTCTTTTTCTCGTCCTAAACCTTCTAAACCTTGGTTTAACACAGCTTGTTCTCGTGCTATACATAATAGAGAGGTGCCCCACAAAAAGTACTTAAGCCTTCCATCAACAGAATCTCATGCACTTTATATTTCTGCCCGGAACCATGCCAAGTCTGTTCTCCAACTAGCCAAAAACTCCTTCATTAACAGAAAATGTCAAAACCTTTCAAGATCTAACTCCCCTCGTGATTTCTGGCATCTAGCCAAAAATATCTCCAATAACATTGCTTCTTCTTCTTTCCCTCCTCTATTTCAACCAGATGGCACCACTGCTATCACATCTATTTCTAAAGCTGAACTCTTCGCTCAAACCTTTGCTAAAAACACTACCTTGGACGATTCTGGGCTTGTTCCTCCCTCTCCTCCACCCTCTGACTACTTCATGCCACGTTTTAAAATTCTTCGCAATGATGTTTTCCATGCCCTTGCTGGCCTAAACCCTCGGAAGGCTTATGGACCTGATGGGGTTCCTCCTATTGTTCTCCGAAACTGTGCCTCTATGCTTGTTCCTTGCTTAGTCAAACTCTTTCAGCTCCGTCTGTCAACATCTACCTTTCCTTCTTGCTGGAAGTTTGCCTACATTCAACCTGTTCCTAAAAAGGGTGACCGTTCTAATCCCTCAAACTACCGTCCTATTACTCTAATTTCCTGCCTATCTAAAGTTTTTAAATCTTTCCTCAACAGGAAGATTCTTAAACATCTATCACTTCACAACCTTCTATCTGATCGCCAGTATGGGTTCCGTCAAGGCCGCTCTACTGGTGATATTCTGGCTTTCATTACTGAGTCTTGGTCATCCTCTTCTATAGATTTTGGTGAAACTTTTGCTGTTGCCTTGGACATATCAAAAGCTTTTGATAGAGTCTAGCACAAGGCTTTGATTTCCAAACTACCCTCCTACGGTTTCTATCCTTCTCTCTGTAACTTCATCTCAAGTTTCCGTTCTGACCGTTCTATTGCTGCTGTGGTAGACGGTCACTGTTTTTCTCCTAAATCTATTAACAGTGGTGTTCCTCAGGGTTCTGTCCTGTCAACCCACTATCTTCTTATTATTCATTAATGATCTTCTAAACCAAACTTCTTGTCTTATTCGCTCCTACGCTGATGATACCACCCTGCACTTTTCCACGTCTTTTCATAGACGTCCAACCCTTCAGGAGGTAAACAATTCACGCAGGGAAGCCACAGAACGCTTGACTTTTGATCTTTCTAAAATTTCTGATTGGGGCAGAGCAAACTTGGTATTGTTCAATGCCTCAAAATCTCAATTCCTCCATCTATCAACTCAACACAACTTTCCAGATAACTGTCCCCTCTTCTTCAATGACGCTCAACAGTCCCCCTCTTCTACACTGAACATTCTCGGTCTGTCCTTTACTTATAATCTGAACTGGAAACCTCACATCTCATCTCTAGCTGAAACAGCTTCTACGAAGTTAGGTGTTCTGAGACGTCTCCGCCAGTTTTTCTCACCCCCCCAGGTGCTAACTCTGTACAAGGGCCTTATCCGTCCATGTATGGAGTATGCTTCACATGTCTGTTGGGGTTCCACTCATACTGCTCTTTTAGACAGGGTGGAATCAAAAGCTTTTCGTCTCATCAACTCTTCTCCTCTAACTGACTGTCTTCAGTCTCTCTCTCACCGCTAACTGCTCTTCTGATCTTGCTAACTGCATGCCTCCCCTCCTTCCGCGGCCTCGCTGCACAAGACTTTCTTCTTGAAGGAATTCCTTCTTGAAGGAATTCCTTCTTGAAGGAATTTCTCCCTCTTGAAGGAATTCCTTCAAGAGGGAGGTTTTAAGACACTTATTCATCAATTTTTGACAACTGCTTTGACCCTTTTGTGGGAATGGCATTTCAGTGGGCATTTTTTTATTAGATTTTTTGTTGCCCTTGGCCAGTGTCCTTCCTACATAAAAAAAAATATATATATATATATATATATATATATATATATATATATATATATATATATATATATATATATATATATATATATATATATATATATATATATATATATATATATATATATATATATATATATATATATATATATATATATATATATATATATATATATATATATATATATATATATATATATATATATATATATATATATATATATATATATATATATATATATATATATATATATATATATATATATATATATATATATATATATGTATATAACCAAAATGCCAAAATGGATACAAAGCACCCTTCTCCATACAGCATTCTTCATGTAGAAGAATAATAACAACATTGATTTAAAAAAAAAAAAAAAAAAACTGTAATTTGAGTGCTTTTTGGTTTCTCAGGTACCAAAATGCGAAAGTGTCTGGAAAGCACCCTATATGGCAAAAGGAAACAAAATAACCAAAAACGTTTTTTTGGCAATTTTTTCGGCTTCTTTTGTACCAAAAAAGCATAGAAAAGAAAATAATTTCACCAAACCTTCTTTTAAATTTTTTTTTTACTTTATACGTACAAAAACTCTAAAACGCATACAAAATACTCTTACTGGAGAAATAGATCAGTCTTAGCAAAAACGTATGTTTTGAGTGTTCTTTGTTAAGTACCAAAATGTGTCTTGTTAAGTGCCAGAACGTCAAAATATATGCAAAGTACCATATAAAAGGTAACGAGACGAGATTACCAGAAATGTATCATTTTGGGTGTTTATGAACGTATCAGGCACAAAATCGCTAAAAAAAAAAAAGTATGAAAATATCACATAAAAAAATTTACATTATCGAAAACTTGTATGTTTATTTACTTATTATATATATATATATATATATATATATATATATATATATATATATATATATATATATATATATATATATATATATATATATATATATATATATATATATATATATATATATATATATATATATATATATATATATATATATATATATATATATATATATATATATTTTTTTTTTTTTTTTTTTTTTTTTTTTTTTTTTATGTAGGAAGGACACTGGCCAAGGGCAACAAAAATCCAATAAAAAAAAATGACCACTGAAATGCCAGTCCCATAAAAGGGTCAAAGCAGTGGTCAGAAATTGATGAATAAGTGTCTTGAAACCTCCCTCTTGAAGGAATTCAAGTCATAGGAAGGTGGAAATACAGAAGCAGGCAGGGAGTTCCAGAGTTTACCAGAGAAAGGGATGAATGATTGAGAGTACTGGTTAACTCTTGAGTTAGAGAGGTGGACAGAATAGGGATGAGAGAAAGAAGAAAGTCTTGTGCAGCGAGGCAGCGGGAGAAGGGGAGGCGTGCAGTTAGCAAGATCAGAGGAAAAGTCGATACCAGATTCATAAAGAAGAGAAAGATGAACACAATTTTGCATTCAGAAGTTATCCTCCAATACCCAAGAGTTCCGGTGTAATCGGCAGGTCAAGTTTAGTAAATCACAACCAAAACTCCACTTTGATCATCAGTGCTGGCAAAACCTCAAACATATGACAAAAATCTACACATTACGAGAAAAGTGTATGAATACCACTCTATATGGAATAATAGGATAACATTACTAAAAACGTTTATTTTGAGTGTATATCTCATTCCTAAGTATCATAACGCCATAATGCAGGCAAAGCACCCTATATGGGGAAAGGATTGCGAGAAACTTGTCTTTTGTGTATTTATGAGTGTGGTAGGTACCATAACGCTTAAAAAAAAACGTATGAAAAGCAAACTATATGGTAAAACAAATTAAAATTACAAAAAAAAAAACATCCTTTAAGAGTTTTTGAGCTACTTACGTACCAAAACGATAAAATGCTTGTAAAACACACTTCATGGAGAAACTGAAAACATTACCAAAAACAAGTATTTAAGCGTTTTTAAGATCATTGCGTAGAAGAACGCCAAAGTGCATACAAATTACACTATATGGGGGAACGAAAAGATATTAATGGAAACGTGTATTTTGAGTTTTTTTTTTTTTAACCTCTTAGGTAACCAAACTCTAAAATGCTTAAAGGGCACTCTAAATGGAGAAACACAACATTAGCGAAGAAACATCATTACCGAAACGTATATTTGGAGTGTATTTCATATTTTAGGTACCAAAATGCTAAAATGCATGCAAAGCACCCAATATGGGAAAAGGAAACGAGATTTCCCCAACAAAAAAGTGTTTTTTTAAAGTGTTTATATGCTGCTAGGAACTAAAGCGCTAAAGGGCATGGAAAGCACTCTATATGGGAAAACAAAACAACATTACCGAAAACGTGTCTTTTTTAGTGTTTTGGAGATAATTACGTACGAAAAAGCTAGAACGCTTGCAGGAACACAATAACTTATAAAAAAAAAAAACATATTTTGAGTTACAAAATGTAAACAAAGTATTCCATATGGGGAAACGTAAAAACATTTTAAAAAACGTGTCTTCTGAAAATTTTTTGAGCTTCTTAGGTACCAAAATAGGTACAAAAAAAAACGCATGAATAGCACTCTATATGATGAAACATTGCAGAAAACGTTTCTTTTCAGTGTTTTTGAGCTTCTTAAGTACCAAAACGCTAAAACACTTGCAAAATACCTTTTATTGCTAAACAAAATAGCTTTACAAAAGCCAGTCTTCTGAGTGCTTTTGAGATTATTACGTTGAAAAAATGCCAACAAAATATGCATAGTACCATGTATGGGGAAAAATAAAAATGCGCAAAACGTGTGTTATGATTTTTTTTTTTTTTTCAGCTTCTTAGGTACCAAAACGCGAAAAAGTTAATACCGCTCCATATGGAGAAACAAAACGTGTATTTTAGGTGGTTTTCACGTTGTTAGTTACCAAAACGCCAAATTCCATGCATATCGGGACACAAAACAACATTGCAAGACGTTGCTTTTGAGTGTTTTTCTACATATTAAGCACGAAAACGCTAAAAAAGAATGAAAAGTGCTCTATATGGAAATGAAAAAAAACAACAACAATACCAAAAACGTGTCTTTAGAGTGTTTTTAAGCTTCTTACGTACCAAAACGCTAAAGCACACTTTATGGAGAAACATAATAACATTAGCATAAACAATTATTTTGAGTGTTTTTTTTTTAGTATGTTAAGTAGATAAACGCCAAAATTGAATGAAAATACACTAAATAGGAAAACGCAAGGACAGTACATGAAACGTGTATGATGAATGTTTTTGAGATACTGAGGTACCAAAACGCGAAAGTGCGTTATAAAGAAACAGAATATTACCAAAAACGAGTATTTTGTGTGTTTTTCTCAAAATGGGCAAAGGAAACAAGATTAAAAAAAATAATAATGTTTATGAGCATGCTAAGCACTAAAATGCTATAAAGCATGGAAAGCACCCTATATGGAAAAAAAACAAAATAACATTACCATAAACGTTTCTTTTGGGTGTTTTTGTGCTAATTTCATACGAAAACGATAAAACACTTGCAAAACACTTTATGGAGAAACACAATAACTTTACCAAAAACGGGTATTTTGTGTGTTTTTGTGTTTGCTAGGTAGAAAAATGCCAATACAAAGTATTCTATATGAAGAAACGAAAAGACATTACGAGAAACGTGTATTATGAGAGTTTTTGAGTTTCTAAAGTACCAAAAAGCTAAATCACAGAAATAGCACTGTATATGGAGAAAAAGAAAAACATTACCATAAACGTGTGTTTTGAGAGTTTTCACATTGTTAGGCACCAAAACGCCAAAAAAGCATGAAGAACGCCATATATAGGAAAAGAAGCGATATTTCCAAAAACGTTACTTTTGGGTGTTTATGAGCGTGTCAGGAAACAAGACAGTAAGAAGCATGAAAAACACCCTAAATGAGAGAGAGAAAAAAAAAAACAGTAATATTACCAAAAAACGTGTCTTTTGAGTTTTTTTTGTTTTTGTTTTAGCTACTTACCAAAACGCTAAAAAACATGTAATACACTTTTCTTTATGGAGAAACACAATAACATTATCAGAAACAAGTATTTTGACTGTTTTTGAGCCTGTTATTTACAAAAATACAGAAGTGAATGGAAAGTACCTTATATTAGGGAACGAAAAGACTTTACGAGAAACAGGTACTATGAGTATTTTTGAGCTTCATAGAACTAAAATGCTAAAAGGTACGAATAGCACTAACGAAAAACTTGTTTTGTTTTTTTTTCAATGTTTTTACAGCGTTAGGTACCAAAACTCCAAAATGCATGCAGAGCCTCCCATATAAGAAAACCAAACGACATTACCAGAAACGTAACTTTTGAATGTTTTTGAGTGTGTCAGACACATAAATGCTGAAAATCATGGAAATCACTCAATATGGTTATAGAAAGACACATTACGAAAAACGTTTCTTTTCAGTGTTTTTTTTTATTTCTTACGTACCAAAACACTAATACGTAACCAAAATACTATTTACGGCTAAACAGAATAACATTACCAAAATTAAATATTCTTCCTTTTTTTTATCTTTTTTCGTTGAAAAAGAGACAAAATAGATGCAAATTCCATTATATGGGGAAAAAAAGACACGTGTATTATAAGAAATGTGTATTATAAGTGTTTTTTAGCTTCTTGGTTATGCGAATTTTTATTAATGTATGGAGAAACAGAAAAACATTCCCAAAGACGTGTATTTTGAGTGTTTTTTTTTTTTTTTTTATTGATAGGTACCAAAACGCAAAAATTAATTGAAAGCCCTTTATGTGGGAAAAGAAGCGACATATAAGAATTTATCTTTTGAGTGTGTTTTTGAATGTTAGGCACTAAAACGCTAAAAAGCATAAAAAACACTCTATATGGCAATGGAAAAAAAATGTGTCTTTTAAGTGTTTTTCAGCTTCTTACGTACACAAACGATGAAATGCAGGGAAACACCCTTTATAGACAAAAAAAATAACAATAATATTACCAAAAACAAGTATTTTGAGTTTTTTAGATTTTACGTATAAAAACGCCAAAATCCATGCAAAACACAGTATAGAAGGAAGCGAAAGGAAATTTTTAGAGGCGTATACTATGAGTGATTTTGAGCTTCTTAGATTCAAAATGCTAAAAAATATAAATAGCACTCCATATGGAGAAACGGAACAGCACGGCCAAATAGGTGTGTTTTAGTGTTTTCACATAGTTAGGTACCAAATCGACACAATGCATGGAAAGCTTCCTATATGGGGAAAAGAAACATTACCAGCAATGTGTCTTTTGAGTGTTTTTAGTGTGTTAGGCACCAAAACGCTAAAAAAAAAAAAAAAGCTTAGAAAGTACCCTATATGGGAAAAACAAATGACCAAAAACGACTTTTGTGTGTTTTTGAGCTATTTATGTATCAATACGCTAAAACGCAGGCAAAACATTACTAAAAAGACATATTTTAAGTGTTTTGGAGCTTTTTACATAGAAAAACATCAAAATGCATGCAAAGTATTATGTATGGGGAATGAAAAACGCATTACGAGAAACGTATTTTATAAGTATTTTTGAGATTCTTATGTAGCAAAACGTGAAAACGCGTTAATAGTAATCTATATGGAGAAACAAAACAACACTAGAAAAATATATATAATGTGTGTATTTCACAATGTTAGGTGCTTTAAAGCCAAAATGGAGGCAAAACACCCTATATAAGGAAAGGAAATGACATTTCCAGAAACATGTCTTTTCATTGTTTATGAACGTCTTAAGCAGCAAAACACTGAAAAACACTGAAAAAAAAAAAAGAGACGTCTCCTTTTGCCAAAGTGTTCTTGAGCTACTCGCGTACCAAAACGCTAAAACAAATGCAAAACACACTTCATGGAGAAACACGACATTACCAAAAAGAACTATTTTGAGTTTTTTATCATGTTTTTATCTACCAAAACGTCAAAAAGGATGGAAAATTCCCTGTATGGGGAAACGAAAGGACATTGGGAGAAGCGTGTATTGGTATGATTGTTTTTGTGGATATAAAGTATTATAACTCGAAAACGTATAAATAGACCTCTATATGCAGAAAAGAACAATATTAACAAAAACATGTATTATAAGTGTATTTCACATTGTTATGTACCAAATCACTAAAATGCACGCAAAGCAACATATATAGTAAAAAAAAATGAAATTTCAATAAATATTTCTTTTTAATGTTAATGTGCAGTGAAGCACCAAAACATTGAAAAAAAAAAAACGTGGAGAGCTCTCTATATAGGAAATCAAACCAACATTGAGTGTTTTTAGCTACTTACGAACCAAAAACGCTAAAACGCATGCAAGACACCTTTTATGGACAAAAAATAACTTCACCAAAAGCGTGCATATTGAGTGTTTTTGACTTTGTTACGTAGAATGACACCAACATGCATACAAAATACAATGCATGGGGAAACGAAACGACATTACGATGAAGGTGTTTTAGGAACGTTTTTTTGAGTTTATTATGTAAGAAAAATGTTAAAATGCATGAATAGCACTCCATATGGTGAAAAACATCAAAAACCTGGATTTTCAGTGCCTTTCACATCGTTAGGTACCAAAACGCTAAAATGCAATCAAAGACCTTTATACGAGGAAACAAAGTGACATTACCGGAAACGTTTTGAGTGTGTTAGGCACATAAACGCTAAAAAGCACGGAAGCACAATATATGGAATAGAAAACATCTCGAAAACGTGCCTTTTGAGTGTTTTAAAGTGCTGAAACGTTTGTAAAACAATCTTAACTGAGAAAACAGAATAGCCGAATATTTAGAGAAACGTTCTTTATGAGTGTTTTTGACCTTATGTACCAAAACACCAAAATGGATGCAAAGCAGTCTTATGGAGGAAATAACATTTCCAGAAATACCTTTGTCTCTGAAGTGTTTATGAGCGTATTAGGTGCAAATAAGCTAAAAAGAACAGAAAGCTCCTTATATGGGAAAACAAAACATTACCAAAAATGGAACTTTTGAGTGTTTTTGAGATACTTAGGTATTAAAACGCTTAAATGCATGAATAACACCCTTTATGGGGAAACACATCTTTACCGAAAACATTTATTTTGAGTATTTTTGAGCTTATTACGTAGAGAAATGCCAAAATGCATACAAAGTACCCTATATGGGAAAAGAAAAGACAGTACGAGAAACGTGTATTATGAGTGTTTTTAGCTTCTGAGATATCAAAACACTAAAACGCTTAAATCGTACTTTATATGGAGAAACAGAACAATATTACCAGAAATCTGTATATTGAGTGTATTTCTCATTATTTCCTGCCATAACGACTAAATGCCTCCTATATGATGAAAAGAAACGACATTTCCAGAAACGAGTCTTTTGAGTGTTTATGATTGTGTTATGAGCTTATTACGCCTAAAAGCATTGAAAGCATCCTACATAGGAAAAGAAAAAAAAACATGACCAAAAATGTGTATATTGATTATTTTTTAGTTATTTACGTACCAAAAAAAATAAAAAGCTTGCAAAACACCCTTTGTGAAGAAACACAAGAACTTTACCCAAAAAAATGTATTTTGGGTGTTAGGTACCAAAATAATAAAATACATGCAAAACTCTCTATATGTGAAAACCAAGCTACATTATCGTAAAAGTGTCTTTTGAGTGTTTTTGGGAGTGTTAGGCACCAAAAAGATGAAAAGCATGGAAAACACCCTATATGGTAATATAAAACATTAACAAAAACATGTCTTTTAAGTGTTTTTTTTTTCAAATTCTTAAGTAACAACGCTAAAAAGCACAAAAAAACATCCCTTATGGAAAACAAAAACATTACCAGAAACAAGTATTTGAAGTGTTTTTCACTTTGTTACATACCAAAAAAAGGAGAAATGCATGAAAAATACAATATATAGAGAAACGAGAGGACATTACAAGAAACGTATATTACGAGAGTTTTTGAGCTTCTTAGGTACCAAAATGGTAAAACGCATGAATAACACTCAATATGGATAAACAGAGCAAAATTACAAAAAACGTGTATTTTCAGTGTATTTCACAGTTAGGAACCAAAACTCCAAAATGCATACAAAGCCCCCTATATGGGGAAAAAAAAAATTTCAAGAAAAGAGTCTTTTGAGTGCTTATGAGCGTGTTAGACACCAAAACGTTAAAAAAAAAAAAAAAAAAAAAAAAAAACATGATTATCATATATGGGAAAACAAAACATCTTTAATTAATTCAATTTCAGTGTTTTTGAGTTACGTACCAAAACGGTAAAACGCAGGCAAAACAACCATTCTGGAGAAACAAAATAATATTACCAAAAAATATAATTTTCAGTCTTTTCAGCATGATACGTGTAGAACCGCTAAAATGCATGGAAATAAAGCTTTATGGGGAAAAGAAAAGACATTACGAGAAACGTGTATTATGAGTGATTTTGAGATTCTTAGGTACCAAAACACTAAGACACATGATTAGCACTATATAAGGAAAAAAAAAAAACCTGTATGCATTTGACAGTTAGGCGCCATAATGACAAAATGCATGCAAAGCACCCTATATAGAGAAGGGAAACATTTAAAGAAACGTGTCTTTTCAGTGTGTTTGAACGTGTTAAACACCAAAACGCTATAAAGCATGGAAAGCACCTTATATGAGAAAAAAAAAAAAAAATCATTAATAAAAAAATGTGTCTTCTGAGTGTTTTTGGTTTACATACCAAAACACTAAAAACAAACGCCTTCGAAACTCATTTTATGGAGAAACAGAATAATATTACCATTGCGTGTATTATGATACTTGTTGAGCTTCTTAGGTACCAATATCCTGAAATGCATGAATAACACTCTATATGGAGAAACAAAACAATATTAAGAATAACGTGTATTATGAGTGTTTTTAGGTTCTTAGGTACCGAAACGCTAAAACGCAATAATAGCACTCTATATACAAAAAAAAAAAAAAGAACAACATTACCAAAAACGTGCATTTTGAGTGTATTTTCCATTGTTTTGTACAAAAACGCCAAAATGCATGGGAAGCACTGTGTATTGGGAAAGTAAACTGCATTACTATAAACGTGTCTTCTGAGTATTTATGAGCGCGAGAGGCACCAACACGATAAAAAGCGTTAGAATCACCCTACATTGGTCCATTTTTCAGTGATTTTTAGCTACTTACGTGCTAAAACTATAAAACGTGCTTATAAAAACTATTATAAAGAAACAGTATAACATTACCAAAGTATTGAGTGGGAAACGAAAAGACATTACTATTTAAGCTTCTTAGGTAGCAAAACGCGAAATAAGGAGAAAAAAAAATAAGGAGAAAAAGAAAATTACTAAAACTTGTTTTTTTTTTTTAGTGTTTTTCACATTATTAGGCACCAAACCGCCAAAATTAATGTTAAGTATCATATAAGAGGAAACGTACAAAAACACAAAAAATGCATGGAAAGTAACCTATATTTGGAAACGAAAAGACATTATTATAAATGTATATTATGAGTATTTTTGAGCTTCTTAGGTGTTAAAACACTCTATATTGAGAAACAGAACAACATTAGCAAAAACGTGTATTTTCAATTAATTTCACATTGTTAGTCACCAAAACGCCTAAATACATGTAAAGCACCCTATAAGGGGAAAATAAATTAGTTTACCAGAAACGTGTCTTTGAGTGTTGATGAGTGTGTTAAGCACCAAAACGCTGAAACACATGGAAAGCACTTTATACGTAAATGCAAAAGAACATTTCATAAAACGTACCTTTTGAGTGTTTTAAGCTTATTAAGTACCAAAACGCTAAAATGCATGTAAACAACCTTTATAGAGAAACAAAATAACATTACTAAAAACAAACACACTATGAGTGTGTTTGGGCCTCTTAAATATAAAAACGCTAAAATGCATGCATTATACACTATATAAGGAAAGAAAAAGACATTACCAAAAATGTGTATTATTATAAGAGTTATGAAAATTTTGAGTTACTTAGGTGCATACCAAAACATTTAAACGCATGAATAGCACTCTATATGGAGAAAAGGAAAACAAGTATTTTGAGTGTTTTTAACATTGTTAGGTACCAAAACGTGAAAATACATGCATAACCTCCTATATGAGGAAATTAGACATTACCATAAAAGTGTATGAGTCCTTTTAACCGTTTTAAGTACCAAAAAGCTATAAAAAAAAAAAAAACATAAAAAACACCCTATATGGAAAAAGAGAAAAAAAAACATTACCAAAAATTTTTCTTATTTTTTTTTATTTTCAGCTTCTTACGTAACAAAACCCTCGAACGCACGCAAAATATTCTTTATGGAAAAATAAAATAACATAAAAAAATAAGTATTTTGAGTGTGCTTTAGCCTGTTACGTAGAAAACGCGAAATGCATGCAAATTACCATGGATTAAGAAACGAAAAGACACTATGAGAATCTTGTAGTATGAGTGTTTTTTAAGCTTCTTAGGTATAAAAACTCTCAAACACATGAATAGCACTCTATATGGAGAAACAGAACAGTATTACCAAAAACATGTATTTTGAGTGCTTTTCACATTATTAGGTACCAAAACCCCAAAATGCACTCATAGCACCCTATATGGGAAGGGATATGAGATTTCCAGAAACGTGTCTTTTAACTGTTTATGAGGTGTTGGGGACCTTAAACGCTAAAAAGCATCGAAAGCACCTTATATAGGAAAATCAAAACAACATTATGAAAAAAAAAAGTGTCTTTTCAGTATTTTTGAGTTTCTTACGTATAAAAAAATACTAAAACGCATGCAAACACCCTCTATGGAGAAACACAGTAGCTAATGAAAAAAACGTGTATTTTCTCTTTTTTGAGCTTGAAATGCATGCAAAGTACCCTATATGGATAAACGAAATAACTTAATAATTTTTTAGGTACCAAAACGCTAAAACGCATAACACTCTATATGGAGAAACAGAAGAAGAGAACAAAAAAAATGTATTTTGAGTGTTTTCACAATATTAGGTATTAAAACGCAAAAATACATGGAAAACCTTCTTTATAAGGAATCGAAACGATATTACAAGAAATGTGTCTTTTGAGTGTTTTAAGCGTATTACGCACAAAAAGCGTAAAGAGCATGGAAAGAAATACATATGAGAATAAAACAAAACAAAAAAAAGAAACGCTGCCCAAACATATCTTTTGATTGTTTCTCATCTTACGTACCAAAACCCATAAAAATGATTGGAAAACTCCTTTAATGGAGAAACAGAATATCATAAAAAAAACTTTTTTAAGATTTTTTGTGTTTTTTGAGTTTGTTACGTACAAAACTCCAAATGCATGTAAATTTCCATATATGGAAAAACGAAAAGACAGCGAAAAACTTGTATTATGAGAGTTTTTGTTCTTATTAGGTATCAAAATGTTAAAATGCATAAATAGTCCTCTATATGGAGAAAAAGAGCAACATTATGAAAAACGTGTATTTTGACTTTTTCACATTGTTAGGAACTATAACATCAAAATGCATACAAAGCCCCTCTATGTGGAAAAGACGACATTACATGAAACGTGTCTTTTGAGTGTTTTCGAGAGTGTTTAAGCACCAAAACGTTAAAAAGGATCAAAATCACTATATATAAATACAAAATAATATTACGAAAAACGTGTCTTTTAAGTGTTTTAAACTGTTTACGTACCAAAAAACACCCTTTATGGCTAAACAAAATAACATTATGAAAAATAAGATTTCTGCGAGTTTTTGATCTTGTTACATTGAAAAAGACCCAAATGCATGCAAATTACAGTATATAGGGAAACGAAAAGACATTACTAGTAGCGTGTATATTGAGTGTTTTTGAGCTTTTAAGGACCGAAACGCGAAAACATGTTAATAGCACTCAATATGCAGAAACAGAACAACATTAGCAAAAACGAGTATTTTCGGTGTTTTTCACATTGTTAGGTGCCAAAACGCAAAAATGCATGCAAAGCCACTTCAATGGAAAAAGAAAAAAAAACGAAACGTCATTACAAGAAACGTATCTTTTGAGTGTTTTCTACATGTTAAGTACTAAAACATTCAAAAGCATGGAAAGCTTCCTATATAAAAATAGAAAACATTACCAAAAAAGTGCCTTTTCAGTGTTTTCTACTTATTACGTACCAAAACGCTAAAACGTATGCAAAACACCCTTTATGGAGGAAAAGAATAACATTAACAAAAAAAAAGGGATTACCAAAAAGTATTTTGAGTGTTTTTTGTCTTTCAGTGGTACAAAAACGCCAAAATACATGCAAGATACGCTATAGAGGGAAACAAAAGGACATTACGAGAGACGTGTATAATGCGTGTTTTTGAGCTTCTTAGATACGAAAAAGCTAAAACAAATTAATATCACTTTATATGGAGAAACAGATGAGCATTACGAAAAAAAAAACATTTTCAATGTATTTCACATTATTAGGTAACAAAATGGCAAAATGTATGCAAAGCATCCTATAGGTAAAAAAGAAACATTTTCAGAAACATGTTTTTGAATGTTTATGCGCGTAACAGTCACCAAAACGCTAAAAAGCATGGAAAGTACCCTATATAGAAAAAAAAAGTAATAATGTCTTTTGAGTGTTTTTGAGCTACTTACATACCAAAACACTAAAACTGATGTAAAACACCATTTATGGAAAAACAATAATATTGCGAAAAAAAAGTATATTTAGTGTTTTTGAGCTTTTTACATGTAAAAACGTCATAATGTATGGAACGCACGAAAGGACATTACGTTCTATATAGAGAGACAGAAAAAAACATTACCAAAAACGTGTGTTTTTCGGTGTATTTCATATTGTTAGGTAGCAAAACGCCAACAAGCACTAACACCCTATATACAAACGTACCTTTTAAGTGTTCATGAGCGTGTTAGGCACCAAACACTAAAAAACATGAAAACCACACTATATGGGAACACCAAACATTACCAAAAACGTGTCTTTTGAGTGATTTGAGGTATTTACCCACAAAACGCTAAAACGCTATCAAAACACAAATTATGGAGAAACACAATAACTTTACTAAAAACTTGAATTTTGAGTGTTTTGAATTTGTTTTTGTACAAAAACGCAAAAATGCATGGAAAATACCCTAAATGGGAAACGAAGAAACATTACGGGAAACACGTACCGTGTGTTTTTCAACTTCGCTGTCCTAAAACGCACAAATAGCAATCTAAATGGAGAAACAGAATATTATTAAAAACGTGCATTTTGAGTATTTTTTTAATATATTTAGGTGCCAAAACATCAAAGTGCATGGAAAGCACGCTCTTTGGGGAAACGAAAAAAAAAAAACATTTCCAGAAATATGTCTTTTGAGAGTTTATGACCGTGTTAGGCACCGAAACGCTAAAAAGCATGGAAACACCATATATAAGAAAACAAAACATTACCAAAAACGTGTCTTTTGAATGTTTTTTTTTCTTCAGATATTTACTTACCAAAATGCTAAAACGAATGCAAAACACCCTTTATTGAGAAACACAAGAACATTACCAGAAACATGTATTTTGAAATATATAAAAAACTATAAAATGCATGCAAAGTAACCAATATGAGGAAACAAAGAGACATTAAGAGAAACGTATATCATTACTGTTTTTTGAGCTTCTTAGATACTAAAACGCTAAAACCCATGAATAGCACTTTAGATGGAAAAATAGAACATTACCAAAAACGCGTCCTTTCAGTGTATTTCACATTGTTAGGTACCAAAGCTCCAAAATCCATGCAAAGAATCCTATAAGGGGATAAGAAACTATTTCAAAAAAATGTCTCTTTTAAGTGTTTATGTGCGTTTTAGGCACCAAAATGCTAAAAAGCATGGAAAGTACCCTGTATGGAAAAATAAAACATTAGCAAAAACGTATATTTTGAGTGTTTTGAGCAAAATACACAATATCTTTACCGGAAACGTGAATTTTGATTTTTTTTTTTTTTTGAGCTTGTTACGTACAAAAACGCCAAAATGCATGTGTAGGTACCTTATATTGGGAAACGAAATAACATTATGAAACACGCGTATTATATGTGTTTTTGAGCTCCATAGGTATTAAAACGCAAAAATGAAATTCCATATGGAGAAAAGAACATAACCAAAAACGTGTATTTTTTCACATTGTTAGGTACCAAAACATCAAAATTAATTTAAACCACTCTCTATTGGGAAACGAAACATTTCCAGAAGCAGGTCTTTTGAGTGTTTATGAGTGTGTTAGACACCTAACACTATAAATCATGGAAAGATTTCTATATTGGAAAACAAAACAACATTTTAGTTATTTGGGTACCAAAACGATATGGAGAAAAAGAACAACATTACCAGAAACAAAAAATTACCAGAAAAATGACAAAATGTATGGAAAGTATTCTATATGAAAAAACTAAAAGACATTACGAGAAACGTTTAGTATGGGAGTTTTGAAATTAATAGGTACCAAAATGCTAGAACGCATGAATAGCATTTACACTATATGGAGAAACAGAACAATATTACGATGAACGTTAATATAGATTTGTTTTTTGTTTTTTACAATTTTAGGTACCAAAACGCTAAAGTGTATACAAAGCCTCTTTAATAAGAAACCAAACGACATTACAATAAAAATGTCTTTTGAGTGTTTTGAGCGTATTAGGTACCAAAATATTAAAAGGTATGAAAATCACCCTATATGTGAATACAAAACAATATTACGAAAAATAGTCTTTTGATTATTATCATTTTTTTTTTTTGGAAACACTAAAACACATTTAAAACACCCTATATGGCTAAAATAAAATAGTATTACCAAAAGCAAGTATACTCAGTGTTTTTCAGCTTGTAACGTTGAAAATGCCAAAATGCATGTAACCCTATATGTACCCTATATGGGGAAACAAAAAGATATTGCGCGAAACGTATTATGAGTGTTTTTCATCTTAGTTTCCAAAACACCTTAATAGTACTCTATATGGAGAAGCAGAACAACATTACCAAAAATATGTATATTTTGAAATGATTTTCACATTGATATTTAGCAAAACGCCAAAATGCATGCATATGGGGAAACGAAACAACATTGCAAGAAACGTATCTTTTGAGTGTTTTTTTTGTTTGGCACCAAAGCGCTAAAAAGCATGTAAAGCAACTTTTAAGGGAATAGAAAAGAACATTATCAAAAACGTGTCTTTTAAGTGTTTTTAAGCTTATTACGTACCAAACGCTAATACGCATGCAAAACACCCTCCATGGAGAAACAGAATGAAATTTGAAATTTAAGTATTTTAAGTGTTTTTGAGCTTGTTACGTACACAAACAGCCAATTGCATTGAAGATACACTAAATATTGAATTCAACGCAAAGACATTACGAAAAACCTTTGTTATGAGTGATTTTGAGTTTTTTTTAGGTACCAAAACAAGGAAACCTTTAAAGGGCCACTATATGGAGAAACAAAGCAACATTACTAAAAACGTCTATTTCAAATGTTCTTCATGTTGTTACTTACCAACACGCCAAAATGCATGCAAAGCCCCTTATATGGGAAAAAAAAATCGACTTTACAAAATGCGTATCTTTTGAGTGTTTCTGTGCACGTTAGGCACCAAAACGCTGAAAAGCATGCAAAAGCACGGTATATGGAAAAAAAAATACATTACCAAATTAGGAGAAACGAGTATTGTGAGTGTTTTTTAGCTTATTAGGTACCAAAATGCTAAAACGCATGAATAGATCAACATGGGGGAAACAGAACATTAACAAAAACTGTATTTTTTGTGTTTTTCACTTTGTTAGGTATCAAAAACGCCAAAGCATACAAAGCACGCTATGTATAAGGGACATTACAAGGAATGTGTCTTTTTAGTATTTTTGAGCGTGTAAGGAACCAAAACACTATAAAAAGCATGAAAAGCACCTTATATGTGAAAGTAAAACAAAATTACCAAAAAAAAAAAGTGTTTTTCGAGTGTTTTTGAGCTATTTGCGAACCAAAACGCTAAAACGCATGCAAAACTCATTTTTTTTTATATTTTTCATAACAAGTAACGGCAAAATGCATGCATAGTACCCTATATGTGGAAACGAAGGCATAACGAAAAACATGTATTATGAGTGTTTTCAGCTTAGTTACCAAAACGTGAAAAAAGCATGAAGGCACTCTTTATGGAGAAAAAGAACAAGATTACCAGAAAGGTATATTTTCAATGTATTTCACATTATTAGTACCAAGATGAAAAAAAAAACTTTCAAAATACCCCATACGGTTAAAAGAAACGGCATTTCCAAAAACGTTTCTTTTGACTGTTTATAACTGTGATTTGAGTCTTTGAACTTAACTCCGTACACAGGCAAAAATTCCCGTGATGGAGAATCACAATAACTTTACCAAAAAAACGTAAATTTTAAGTGTTATTGAGATTTTACGTATAAAAACGCCAAAATGCATGCAAAATACCCTATTAGCATGATAGGCACAAAAACGGTTAAAAGCATAGATTGCACCCTATACAGGAAAACAAAGCAACATTACCAAAAACTAGGAAAATTGGGAATCAAAAAGTTTCTTACGTACCAAAAACCTAAACCCTATAAATAGCACTCTTTATGAAAAAAAAAAAAAAAGGCAGAATAACATTACTTACAACGTGTATTTTAAATGTTTTTTTACATTGTTACCAAAACGCCAATATCCATGTAAAGCATCCTGTATGAAGAAACCAAACGACATTACTAGAACTCTTTCTTTTCGTTGTTTTTGAGTGTTAGGAATCATAATGCTAAAAAGCATGGACTTCACCCTATATGAAAATACAAAACAACATTACGAAAAGCGTGTCTTTTGAGGGTTTTTGAAATTCTTATGTACATAACGCTAAAACGCATGCAGAATAACCTCTACGGCTAAACAGAATAACATTACCAAAAATAAGTATTTTGATTGTTTTTAACTTGTTACATTGAAAAACGCAGAGATGCATGCAAGGTACTCTCTATTAGACAAAAAAAAAAAAACGGAATAACATTACGAGAAACGTGAGTTATAAGAGTTTTTTGAGCTTTTTAGCTACTAAAATATAAAAACGCATGAATAGCACTCTGTATTGAGAACAAGATCAACATTGTAAAAAAAAATTGTATTTTGAGGGTTTTTCACATTGTTAGGTACCAAACCCCAAAATGCATAAAATACCCCTATGTGGGGAAACCAAACGACATTTCCAGAAACGTGTATTTTAGGTGTTTTTGAACGTGTTGGGCATCAAAACGCTTAAAAGCATGGAAACCACCCTATATGGGAAAACAAAACAACATTACCAAAAAACGTGTCTTTTGAGTGTTTATGAGTTATTTACGTACCAAAACGCTAAAGCGCATGGAAGACACCTTTATGGACAAACAACAATTTTACTAAAAACGTGTATTTGTAAGTGTTTTTGAGCTTGTTACGTACATAAACGCCAAAATATATGGAAAGTACGTTATATGGGGAAATGAAAGGACCTTACAAAAAAAAAACGGGTATTATGATTTTTTGAGCCTTTTTATGTAGCAAAGCTTTAAAACGCATGAATAGATAGCACTCTATATGGATAAAAAGAAAAACAATATAAAAACAAATATGTACTTTGACTGTAATTAACATTGTTAGATACTAAAACGCCAATATGCCTGCAAAGTACCTTTTATTTGGAGAGGAAACGAGATTTCTAAAACCATATATTTTCAATATCTAAGAGAGTCGTAGGCACCATAACATTAAAAAAAAAAGCAAGGAAAGAACCCTACATGGGGGGGGGGGAAAAATAATAATAATTACCAAAAAACCGTCATTTTTTTCAGAGTTTTTGAGCTACCTACGTACGAAAACGTTAAAACTAATACAAAACACCGTCTTTGCAGATGCAAAAACCCTTTTAAAAGGGCAACGAAACGACATCACCAAAAAAGTGTATTTTGGGTCTTTTTTTGAGCTGTTATGCTTCAGAATGCTAAATAGCATGAAAATCACCCTATATGTGAATACAACGCAAAATTACGAAAAACGTGTCTTTTGAGTGTTTTGAACTTCTTACGTACCAAAACGCTAAAAGAAAAAAAAAGAAAAAAAAAGCTTTTGTGGCAAAACAGAATAACTTTACAAAATAAGTAATATTCATAACTTTCTAAACTTATTTACGTTGAAAAAAAAAAAAGTAAAAATGCATGCAAAACGCCAAAATAACACTTCCTGAAAAATGTGTTTTAAGTAACTGTTTATGAGCGTGTTTGACACCAAAACGTTAAAAAGTATGGAAAGCATACTATATGAAAAAAAAAACATGTATTTTAAGTGTTTTACAACTACTTACATACAAAAACGCATGGAAAACAACCTTTATGGAGAAAAGGAAAAACATTACCAGAAACAAGTATTTTGAATGTTTGGACCCGTTTAGTTACAAAAACGCCAAAAATTCATGCAAAGTAACTTACATTGGGAAAAGAAAATTCAGTACGAAAAACGTGTATTATGTCTGTTTTTTATGTTCTCTACTAAAACGATAAAACGCATAAATAGCACTTCATATGGAGAGACAAAACAATATTACCAAAAACGTGTCTTTTCAGTATATTTCACAATGTTAGGTAATAAAACTCCAAAACCCATGCAAAGCACCCTATATGGCAAAAAGGAAAAGAAATTTTCAAAAACATGGTGTTAACCACCAAAACAATAAGAAAAATGGAAAGTACCCGATATGGAAAAAGAAAACAACATTACCGAAAACTTCTTTTTTAAGAATTTTTAAACTACTTACATACCTATAGGCTAAAACGTTTGTAAAACAACCTTCATGGTGAAATAGAAAATATTACCAAAAATAAATTATACTAAGTGTTTTCAGCTTATTATGTAGAAAAATGCCAAAATGTATTCAAAGTGTTCCATATGAAGAAATGAAAACACATTACTCGAAACGAGTACTATGCGTGTTTTTTGTTTTTGTTTTTTTTGAGTTTCTTAGTTACCAAATACGAAAACGCGTTAAGAGCTCTATACGGAGAAACAGAATAATATTATCAAAAATTTTTGGGTGGTTTTTACATTGTTAGATACTAAAACGCCCAAATGAATGCATTTGGGGAAAGAAAACGACATTCCAAGAAACGTATCTTTTGAGTGTGTTTCAGCAAATTCGGCACCAAAACGCCAAAAAGCATGGAGACCGAAATACACACATTTTTTCTTATGTACTTCTGTTTCTCCAAATAAGGTGCTATTCATGCGCTTTCGTGTTTTGCTACCTAAGAAACTCAAAAACATTTATAATATACGTTTCTCGTAATGTCTTTTCGTTTCCCCCCTACAGGATACTTTGCATGCAAATTGGGGTTTTGTACGTAGGGAGATCAAAACATTTAAAATACGTCTTTTTGGTAATGTTATTCTATTTCTCTATAAAAGGAAAGACACGATAGAGTGTTGCTAACACGTTTTTGCGTTTTAATACCCAAGTAGGTAAAAAAAAAAAAGTCATAATACACGTGTCTCGTAATGTCTTTTTCTTTCATATACGGTACTTTTCATGGATTGTAACGTCTTTCTACGTAACAAGCTCAAAACACTGAAAATACGTGTTTTTGGATATGTTATTCTATTTTTTTTTCAGTAAAGAGTGTCTTTTAGCGATTTACTACGTAGCTCAAAAACATTGAAAAGACGCGTTTTTGGAAATGTTGTGCTCTTCTTTTTCCCCATATAAGGTGATTTCCATGAGTTTTACCGTTAAGGTAAATAACATGCTCATAAATATTCAAAATACACGCTTTTGGCAATGTTATTCTTTTTTTTTTTCGATATAGATTACTATTTGTGCCTTTTTGGCGTTTTGATACCTAAAAAAAAGATAAAAAAAAAATAAAAACACACATAATACACATGTCCTATCCTTTCCCCATATAGGGTGCTTCCCATGTTTTTTTTTTTTTTTTTTCTGTGTCTAACACGTTCTTAAACACTTAAAAGATACGTTTTTGGAGATGTCGTTTCTTTTCCCATATAGGGTGTTTTGCATGTATTTTTGCGTTTTGTTATCTAACATATGAAATACACCCAAAAGACACTCTTTTGCGACTATTTCCGTTTCTCTATACAGAGTGTTATTCATGCGTTTTCGAGTTTTGGTACATAAACGCAAAAACATAATACCTATTTCATAATACATATTTCTTGTAATGTGTTTTTTTTTCCATATAGTATATTTTAATGAATTTTTGCGTTTTTCAACATAAGCTCAAAATATTTGTTTTTCGTTATATTATTATGTTTAGCTATAAAAGCTTTTTCATAAGTTTTAGCGTTTGGATATGTAAGAAGTTCAAACACCTCCAAAAAAGTTTTTTTTTCCGTAATGTTTTGTATTCCTAGGTAGGGTGATTTCCATTCTTTTTAGTGTTTTGATGCCTAACACGCTCAAAAACACTAAAGAGACACGTTTCTGGAAATGTAGCTTAGTTTCCCTATATGGGGGCTTTTTGATGCATTTTCTTGTTTCGGTACCTAACAATCTAAAAAATCACTCGAAATACACGTTTTTGGTAATATTCTAATATGGTACCCAAGAAGCTCAAAAACTTTTATAATGCACGTTTCTCGTAAAGTCTTTTTCGTTTTTAATAAAGGGTACTTTCAATGCATTTTTGCGTTTTTTCATCGTAACAAGGTAAAAAAAATATATATATATATATATATATATATATATATATATATATATATATATATATATATATATATATATATATATATATATATATATATATATATATATATATATATATATATATATATATATATATATATATATATATATATATATATATATATATATATATATATATATATATATATATATATATATATATATATATATATATATATATATATATATATATATATATATATATATATATATATATATATATATATATATATATATATATATATATTAGTAATGTTATTCTGTTTAGCCCTAGAAAATTTTTTCTTTTTATGCGTTTTAGCGTAAGAAGTCTAAAAACACTGAAAATTCACGTTTTACGTTTTTTTTTTTTTTAATAGGTGATTTCCATGTTTTTTTACCCTTTTCGTCCCTATCACGCTCAAAAACAATTAAAAAACACCTTTCTGGTAATATTGTTTGTTTTTAGTAAAGTTATTTTGTTTCTCAATAAAACGTGTTTTGCCTTTGTTCCAGCGTTTTGATACGAAAGTCCCTGAAAAAAAAAACACTCAAAAGACTCGTTTTTCGTAGTGCTATTTTGTTTTCCTATATAGGATGCTTTCCATGTGTTTTAGCACTTACATACGCTTAAAGACACGTTTCTGGAAATGTCATTTCTTTTTCCAATATACAGTGCTTTGCATGCATGTTTCCGTTTTGGTACTTAACTATGTGAAATACACTGAAAATACACGTTTTTGGGAATGCATTATAGTGTTTTTGTACGTAACAAGCCAAAAAACACTCAAATTATTATTATTTTTTTGTACTCATTCTTTTTGTCCATAAAGGGTGTTTTGCATGCGTTTTAGCTTCTTGGTACTTAAGTAGTTAAAATATACAGGAAAGAGAAGTTTCTGACAATGTTGTTTTGTTTTCCGATATAGGGTATTTCCATGTATTTTAGCGTTATGATACCTAACACACTTATAAGATACTCAAAAAACTTTTTTTTTTCTCTATTAATATCGTTTCCTTTCCCCACATAGGATGCTATGCGTGCATTTCGGCAGTTTGGAACCTTTCAATGTTAAATACACTCAAAATACACGTTTTTCTTTTTTTTGGGGGGGTGGTGGTAATGTTCTCTTTCGCCAAATAGAGTGCAATTCATGCGTTTTCAAGTTTTTATGCCAAAAAAAATCAAAAACACTCATAACACACGTTTCTCGTACTGCACTTTCGTTTTGCCATATAGGGTACTTTCCATGCATTTTGGCGTTGTGAGAGTTTTTGAGCTTTTAGATACCAAAATCCTAAAATGCACTTTATACAGAGAAAAATCACATTACCCAAAAAATTGTATTTTGAGTGTATTTTACATTTTTAGATATCAAAACGCCAAAAAAGGTACATAAAGCCCACTTGATGGGGAAACCAAACGACATTTCCAAAATCGTTTTTTTTGAGTATTTTCGTGCGTTTTAGGTACCAAAACGCTAAAAAGCATGGATATAACTATATATTGGAAAACAAAACATTACAAAAAAAACGTGTCTTTTGAGTGTTTTGAACTTCTTATACACCAAAACGCTAAAACATATGCAAAACTCCCTTTATGGCTAAAACGAATAAAATTATCAAAAAGAAAGTGCTGAAAAACGCCAAAATGCAAGCAAAGTACGCTATACGGGGAAACGAACAGTCATTAACCGTTACGTGTATTTTGAATGTTTTTTTTTTTTTTTAGGTTCTTAGGTATCAAAACGCAAAAATGCGTTAATAGCACACTATATGGAGAAACAGAACAGCTTTACCAAAACGTTTATTTTTTTTGTTTACATTCTTAGTTACCAAAACGCCAAAATGCAAATGGAAAAACTAAAAGACATTGCAAAAAACACATCTTCTGAGTGTTTTTCTACATGTTTTTACTAAAACTCTAAAAAGCATGAAAAACTCCCTTTATGAGAACAGAAAACAAAGTTAGGAAAAACGTGTCTTCTAAGTGTTCCTAAGTTTCTTAGGTACCAAAACGCTAAAGCACAGGCAAAAACACCTTTCATGCAAAGTACCCTGTCATCATTTTCACTGGCCGGACCCGTCCAATGTCATCTCACGTCTGCCCAGCTGTGTTCCTCCGGTCATCCGCTGTCACTTCCTGGCAAACAATTAAGTATTAATCCGATCCAGATTATTCTTGCTTTCACTTTTCCTTCTTCTGTTATTAAGTAGTGCCTATCTGTCTATTTGTTTACCTGTCTGTCTGTCTATCTGTCTGCCTATCCGTCTCCTGCCATCTGTATGTCTGTCTGTCTACCTATCAGTGTTTATATCATTCCTTTCTGTCCTTTATTATTATTGTTGTTGGCTGTTATTATTTTGTATTATTCTGTGTTATATCGTGTGCTGTGTATTATGTGTTTTTATATTTCTGTGCCTTAATTATCTGTACATTCACGTGACTCATGCAAACTCCCTCACAGTCTGCACTCTTTCCTTCATTACTTGCCACAATGTCCACTAAAACCACCGCTACTCCTCACATCACTTTCATACACGAATCTCATCACGTTCCTAATTTTTCTGGTACTGGCACAAAGACTGTTCATCAATTTATTAAAAAAATTGAGGAGGAATGCACTCGATGTGCAGCCACATCTGATAAAGAGAAAATCTCCATCTTAAAATCACGGATCTGTCACGAGCCTTTGAGTTTCGCTGGCCTGTTGATAAAGTCAGACAGATTTGCTTCACCACCATTTTTGAGGACTTCACCAATCACCTCAGAAATAATTTCCAAAGTCACTCATTCTCTTCTCATACTCTCTAAATCAATCTCACAGCATGTACGCTCAACCACTAATCCTTATCAGGCAAAAAACATTGCTTCCTCTCTCAACTCAGAATTGATCACTCAGCTATAAGACTCAAATTGGTTTACAAATGAATCACTGTCATCAGA
Organism: Scylla paramamosain; assembly: GCF_035594125.1. Taxonomy (NCBI): domain Eukaryota; kingdom Metazoa; phylum Arthropoda; class Malacostraca; order Decapoda; family Portunidae; genus Scylla; species Scylla paramamosain. The sequence goes on along the minus strand of NC_087155.1, from coordinate 19,953,939 downwards.
TGGGTTGAAAAGGCTTATAGCTTATAACTTGTTCACCTCCTTTCTCGATGCTCCCAATTTCCAGGTCACAAATGACATCGAATTTCACAAATCAGACTACATCTACATCTGCAAATTCATTTCTGATAAGCGTCCCCTTCCCACCTCTGAACTTGTTCAGGCTCTTGTTGCTTCCTCACCTGACTCACCACCCTCTCCTCATCACCCACCCTTCAATTCTTCTTCTTCTCGTGAATGTTACATTAGACGTACATCCCCTTCATCTTGCTATCAGTACGCTCGATCGAAATCAAGGCCAAGAAATATCACTTGCAACCGTTGCAAGCTACCAGGTCATGTTCTTGCACAGTGTAGAGTTGTTCTCGATAGCTCAGGAAGACACTCCTTTAACCCTGAAGCTTTCTGTTCCTTTCACAAAAGGGTAGTTAACTTCTTACAAGATTACAGGCATTATCACGCAAATCCATAGACTTCACACACATCGTCGGAAAACTCTTCGTGCCTTTCTCTGACCAGTCCACCATAATATCGGCTATCCTCAAGTCTTCTCCTTATTATATACCTAAACATCGTTCAAAACACAAGGTATGCTTCACATTCTCATAACTCAGTACTTCCTTCAATTAACATTCGATATGCTGGATTATTCAATGGTATTATCACTAATGTTACGTGTCACTCTGTATCACACAAAGCTTTCTTTGACACGGGTGCTGCTGTAACTTTATCAAAATGGATGAATTTCGGAAATTCTCTTCCTCTTCTCAGAATCTCATCACTACATTACCTCCTAATGTCAATCTAAATGGTATATCTGGGAAAATTACCTTACCTCACGGGAAAGTACTCTGTTACAGTCTTTATCACCCCAGGAACCAGACATATGTGATTATCTTTATATTGTATCTGATGTATCTTTCAATGCTGATCTTTTTCATAGGCTTCAACACCATGTGCAAATATGACATCAGTCTTTCCCCTGCCATCAATGAAATCGCTTAAGGGGATACTTATATTTCTACTATTCTTCCCTCTGGTACTTCCTCTCTTGTTGGTGTAGTGACATCTGTTACAGCTTCCTTGTACTAGCCATCACATGTTATCTACACGGAATTCTTGTGTTATGATATCTAATTTTCCTGTCTTACGGCTTCATTCTCAATCAGCTTCCCAGTCAGACCATGGTGTAACTCCCTGTAAACACATTTTGCTAGCAGATCCGTTAACGCTATCTGAATGTGCTTTATATGTTGCAAACGCTGAGGTTAAGTCTGCTGTATCAGGAACTGATATCCTGTGTTATTCACAACAATCTCCATGCAAAGGTGTTGAGTTGGAATCTTTTCTTACCACCATCGATGAAAATGGTTTCTGTAAAATTGGGCTGAAAAATGTCACATGTAAGCCTGTCAAGCTCAAAGCTGGTGTGCTACTCGGAGAAGCCTTGCCTTACTCTGAGAAAGTTGTAATCTTGGATGATTTACCTTCTTCTATCAATAATGTATCTGCATCTGACAGCCATGACATGTCTTCTCTCCCGCCTATCACCAATAATCACTTTTCTGTACTTGATTTCCCAGAATCTCAACATGAATTAGTTGCTCTCCTAAATTCTTTCAGGAACGTTCTCTCGCTCCCTGGTGAACCTCTGGGCCATACAGACGTCATCACTCACGCTATTTATCTGACGCCTGGGTCCAGACCATCTTACACCTCGTTCTATAGGGTGCCACACAGTTGTCGTGTTCTGCTTGACGAAGCTGTGCGAGGTTTGTTACTTCAGGATGTAGTGGAACATGCCTGTTCACCTCGTAATGCTCCCTTGTTACTCGTTCCAAAGAAACAAGGCAATTATCGACTTCAGGAAACTCAACGCATCTACCATTTCTAACCGTTATCCAATGCCGAAGTTAGATGACTTTCTTCAGTCTCTCGGAGATTCAAATGCGGTATTTTCTACCCTAGACTTATATTCAGGATTTTTTTTCAAGTCGAATTAGAGGAAACATCACGGCCATATACTACTTTCACTACCTCCTCTGGCCAGTTTATGTTCAAACGCATGGCCCAAGGTCTATGTAACTCGCCTCTAACGTTTCAAAGATTGATGATATCTCTTCTCTCAGGCCTTATCGGTAAAAGTGTTTTCTGCTTCCTTGATGACGTTATCATTGCATCAGAGTCTTTACAGGATCATTTCCACACGCTGTCTCTCGCTCTGTCACACTTTCACACTTTAGATGACAAGGTAAATGCTGTGAAAAATTTCCTTGTTCCTGCTAATATCGATCAGATCAGGCAATTCATCGGTCTTGCTGGATTTTATCGCCAGTTCATCAAAAACTTCAGCCTTATCGCTCAACCTCTCACTCATTTGCTCAAGAAAAATGTTGCATTCATCTGGTCTGAAAAAGGAATAAGATGCCTTTGATCTTCTCAAAACTGCCTTGTGTCAAGCACCAGTTCTTGCTTTTCCAAATTTCGAGAAAGATTTCATTTTATATACTGACGCTTCTGGCTATGGAATCGGTGCTGTTCTTATGCAGAAAAATTCATTTGGTAAACATCGCGTACTAGCTTACGTTAGTAGACTTCTCAACAAGGCAGAGCAAAATTAATTATGAAGTTGCAAAGCGTAAAAGACTCGCTGTGATCTGGGCGTTACATCATTTCCGTGAACTCATCTTAGACTATAAGATTCATGTTCACACTGATCACTATGCTGTTACAGAAACCTTCAAATGCAACAACTTCACAGGTCAATTTGCTCACTGGCATCTCATGATTCAAGAATTTAATCCTACAATTTCATATATTCCTGGTAAGGCAAACTCAGTGGCAGATGCACTATCACACAATGTTACTACTATCTCTGTCATGACAGAAAATCATGCCATGCCAGCCATGGATGAAATAAGGAAACATCAACGTTCAAACCCCTTCCATTCTAGTGTCACTTATTACCTCGAATCTAGTGATGAGACAAATCTTCCTAAGTTGCGAGTGCTGATACATTTTTCATGAAAGACAACCTCTTATATAAATCGAGTGATGTCTCTACTGACAATTCTAGTGAGCGTGGCACCTCAGTCGCTAGTGAATATTATCCTTCACCACGTTCATGACTCATCCCATACAGGATATCCAGGTCGGGACAGATGCCTTACGCAAACAAAACGATCATATTTCTGACCGACTATGAGGAAAAATAGCTTTCAACACTGTGCGCTCTGTGCTCAGTGTGCTTCACACCGTCCATCACTCACTCACGACACATATTAGATCCATTGTTCTTTGGGCCACACCATGTGATCGAATCTCTCCATGGCCACAAAGAACAATTCTAGATCTCAAAGCCTTAGGAGGAAGAGATTGTCCATGTTGATCATTTGAAGCGTGTGAACAAGGGATTCGAAGATGAGTGTGCACATCATGTATCATTAAGTTCTGATTTAACAGATCCTTCAAGCACCTCAAGCTTAACCACACACACTTCTTCTTACAGGCTGAACCTTCGTTCCCATTCCAAGTTTTAATCATCCATTTTCAATATCATGTATATATGCGTATATTTCTCTCTCCTTATATGTGTTCTACATGTATCATATTATCTTATCATTTTTTTTTTTATGTTATTAAGGTTCTTGTTCCGTACTCTTTCTCTCTCTCTCTCTCTCTCTCTCTCTCTCTCTCTCTCTCTCTCTCTCTCTCTCTCTCTCTCTCTCTCTCTCTCTCTGATGTCATGTATCATGTTAATTGCTCCCATTCTACTGCCTTATTGTTATATCCAAATGTGAGGGCGCATTATTCGTGGGGGGAAGGCATCTGTACCCGTCTCAATAATTACTTTGTTTTATATATATATATATATATATATATATATATATATATATATATATATATATATATATATATATATATATATATATATATATATATATATATATATATATATATATTTAATATATTCATCCCACGCGTACCGTAGCCAAAGAGTCCTTTCTTCACCTCTCAAGGGAATTTCACACCAACTTCCAGTCCTTAGGGATAACACCTGTGTACATATGTTCGTCTTCCCTCCTGGTCATTTCTCCTCCTTTCTCTACATCAAGTGGACTTCACACCCCACTTCCAGTCCTTAAGGATAACACCTGCATTCGTCCCTCTTTCTCTACCTATCAAGGAAATTTCACACTCATTTCCAGTCCTTAGCTCAGATGAATACATCCCGCATGTAGCATCATGAGATCAGTTCACGTTCAGTCCCAGTCAGAGACACAGTCAGTCACCCAGTCACGAGCAGTCAGTCTTGGTCTCTCACTCAGTTTCACTCAATCACAGTGAGCCATGAGAGACGCTGCTCAGTTATAATCATATCACTTCATAGAGAGAGAGAGAACAATCTCACGTTACAGTCATCTCGAATCGAGTGCGTACAAATCTGTTATTTATTGAATCAAGAACTCTCGTCATTGTGCCTTTTATTCCCACATAGCAACATAATATCCGTTAACCACCCACGATCTCCAAGCTACTAGAATCGCCACACACTGGTTCTCCACGCTAACAACACTCCAAGCATCTTCATCGACTGGGCAAGTAACAAGCATCATCAATCATCAACTCTAGAACAACAGAGGTGACTAATCAACTCAGAAACACTGGTGGCACAAAAGCATCCTGATACAGTAGTGATTATCATTCCTGATACACTGGTGGGTGGCAAACATCTTTGATACAAGTGGTGGCCAAGGACTACCGATACACCTCTGGTGGATGACTTCCCTTACCCCGGGACATAGGGCCACTGCGACATGTGGGTTTCCAGTTTACCTGTCCCAGGTTTCCTTAGCTACCCATACTGACCGCCTGGAAGGAAGGAAGAATAGCAGGATAGCCAGTGCATCGACTGCCACAGTTTCGCTTTCGAATCGTGTGGTTCATTTCATTGCCAGAGTAGCGCCAGCCACCGCACCACGGAGGCACTTAGTACACTGTAAATAAAATGTGTAATAAAATGTGTAAACACTCGAAGTGTTTTGAAGTGTATCCTCCAACGGTTTCAATAGACTATCGTGGAAGTCCTCAGGGTTTATAAATATAATTACACATCTATTATTCTACCAATTCTTCAAAAACTGAATCGAAGTACTTTTAATTACCAGTGGTAATAACATTAGAATTCCTGACCAATCAACGTTAACAAACAAAAAAATAATAATAATAATAATAATGATAATAATAATAATAATAATAGTAATAATGATAATAATAATAATAATAATAATAATAATAATAATAATAATAATAATAATAATAATAATAATAATAATAATTATCCAAGCCTAAACCAAGATTCGGAAATGTAATAAACCGATGAAATGGTTGACCGCTGTTGATCCAGTAAGTAAGCTCCGTTTCCCTAAGCATAATCACAACTCTATACGCCTTAAGCGAGGCAACAGGAAAACCAGGCCAAGCACTATGCGCGAGCGCGCACACATTAACGGTGAGGTTGTGCAATTAATTATCTGCGTTAAAATAAATATATAAATAAATAATAAATAAAAATGGCTGTAAGAAAGGGAAGGAATGCTATAGTTTGAGAAAATAGAACTACTGGAAGAGAGATTAGCAACTACCGTTATAGAGGAAATGGGGGGCATAACAATTACGAAGGGATTCCAAGGACGAGGGAAGAGTAGGATTTAGAGGGGTAGTAAATTTAAGATAAATAAACCAGAACTTTATTTCTCCATACGGGAGACTAATCAGACAAGCAGTAAACACATGAACAGGTGCTAGCACAAAAACGAAGACCGCGTACATACCTAATTTCCTACGTGCCCATCCAAGTTAACTAAGCCATCTTAATTACCTAGAAAAGGAAAGAAAAAAAAATCTCTCTACACATTTCACAACTTAAGATGTATACATGGAACACACAATACGTCTACAGAACGCATGCCCGGACCAGACGGGAAATGATGAAAAGCTGGCGAAAAAGAGAATAGAGCAGCGAGTCCACATCCTTCCTCCCCCGTAATCAACAAGGGACTGAGGGCTGGGAAGGAACGTAGCGAAAAAGGAAACTAGCTTAGTAGCAAAGCGAAGCAGGTAACTGACCATTGACAAATGGTTCTGAATGTATCAAGTATTCTTCAATGACTCATGATATGTCTATGGTGCAATGCCCTTCTTATCTCTTCCAGAACACTGCAGTGTCTCTTTTTAGTGTACTTTAAAAAAAAAATATTAATTATTTAATTTATTAATTAAAATTTAAAATAATTAAATTAATTTAATTAATTAATTAAATTTATTAATTATTTTAAAAAAATCACAAAAAAATAATCTACAAAGTGTGAATGGAAAGTTTATCAAGTGGTTCATGTGACCGCTCGAACGCACTTGTAATTAATGAACTACCTGGTTAGTTTCGACTTGATTCTCTGGCTGGGTAGTACCGCTGCCTAGGTGTGAATAGATACTCAATCTGAATATAAATTACTAAGGACACTTGAACACTCAAGTTGTGTAATAACCGAAATGTTACCTGAATGTAGGAATATCAATGAGAGAGAGAGAGAGAGAGAGAGAGAGAGAGAGAGAGAGAGAGAGAGAGAGAGAGAGAGAGAGAAGTACAAGGAATGAAAAAAGATTGTTTCCTGACGCGGGACAGTCAGCGGCCTCCTTTTCACAGCCAGCCCTCTCATCACCATCTCTGTCGTGCTCGTTCAATCACAATTCAGTGTTTAGATTTATTAATTTCATTATCTATTATTATTTTTTTCATTTAACCTGTGATGCATTTATTGAACATGCGTTTTTTTTTTTAATATATTTTCAACCAACCTATCCAATGAGATACTGATATTCATTTTTATGACCTAGAATAAGAAGAAATAATAAGGTGGTACCGTCTCTCTCACGCCTCGCCAGCAAACAACCACTAGATCGTTTACAGTGAAGTAATTCTTTTACTTCAGTATCATAATAGTTCACAACATAGATTGAAATGTATAATATCATGTATATCCTGGAGAGTGTAGTGATGGGCAAGAGGAAAATCATAAAGATAAGAGATAAACCTCTAATATGTGCATAAGAGTAGGCTTCCCTCCTCCACTTCCTTCCATACATCCTACTCCATTCATGTTTAGCACTCGTTATGCATTATTTATTATTTCTTTTAAATCTCTCTCTCTCTCTCTCTCTCTCTCTCTCTCTCTCTCTCTCTCTCTCTCTCTCTCTCTCTCTCTCTCTCTCTCTCTCTCTCTCTCTCTCTCTCTCTCTCGTGTACACACATCAAGATACAACATAAGCTTTATCCTAGCAATACAAGTAATACAAACAATATTAGGAATCTCTTCCAGCAGCAGGAGGGAGAAGTGTCAGCAGTATATCCAATCTTGATGGGCCGGGGGACGGCACGCTACTGGACAGGGTGTGTGTAAAGTCATGTTCTCATATTTCTTACGGTGTCTGAAATGTGATTTTCTAACTTAGCATATTAAATACGTTTTCTTTTTTTATTTATTTTTTTCTTCTTCTTCTTTCACAAATTCTTAAATACTGGAAAGTGAAGACAAAACTTATTATATTTTTCTTTTTTCAACAAACTCAATGATTCAGGCAATACTATAGAAAAATAATAATAATAATAATAAAAAAAATAATAATAATAGTAATAATAATAACAATAGTAATAATAATAATAATAATAATAATAATAATAATAATAATAATAATAATAACATCAAAGATAACTTGCAGCATCTATGTTGTGGCGCACCCTGTGGTCTGGTAGTTCAATGTTTATTCTTTTTTTTTTTTTTTTATTATCAATTTACTCATTTATCTTTTTTGCCGACACTTTTGAGATCAACAAGAGTTGTACATCATGACACACCTGTGGAGCCGTGGGTCGCAACACACTTGTGGTAGCGTGTGTCACAGCACACCTGTAGAATCACGACCACAACACACCTGTGGAAGCGTGCATCACAACACACCTGTGGAAGAGTGCATCACAACACACCTGTGGAAGCGTGCATCACAACACACCTGTGGAAGAGTGCATCACAACACACCTGTGGAAGCGTGCATCACAACACACCTGTGGATGCGTGCATCACAACACACCTGTGGAAGAGTGCATCACAACACACCTGTGGAAGCGTGCATCACAGCATACCAGCGTAAATGGATTATTCAACTAAATCATGGACTTTCTCCCACATTTTTGTCTTTTAATCTTTATTGAGGATATTTCAGCGTTATGGGCGTAACGTCATTATTGCCTGCATGAACAATGTGTTCAGAGGCCAGCATTCCAAGACGATTTTGTTTCTCATTAAGATCACTTTCAGGGATCACAGAGATGAATATTGAGGTCCTCATGATTGCATTCTCCAATGATGATCCAAGATTACCATTAAACAAGCTAGAAACATGAAAGCACTTGTAGAAAGCCCCAATAAATTATACTAAAGCTATTTAAAGAATTTAAGAAAAGACGCCGAAACATTTGGCAATGCAGGATCAGCAGGAAATACGCCCGTTGAGCTAGTTTCTTACTGCAGAAGGTAGTGCAAAGGGGAGAAGAAAGCTCATAAGTATTTGGAGTTTTAGCATGTCTGATCAAAGACGTCAGTTTAGTAACAAACCTTGGTTTTCCAACAAAATCTCCTTCCGATCGCTGCGAGGGCCACGGAGAAGATCCCTTAAATGATTTGCAGTTGTAGCTGTCGTGTGCCACCAAACTGCCAGTCATCTTCGGCCACAGGACTTTCTGTAACCCACGACGACACAAAACACTTTGTTCAAGATCAATACAGACGTTTGTTTTACCTTCCATCCCAGAGATGGCGGAAAGGACACCAGACTGGTAAGTAATTAAATAAGACAGACAGACAGACAGACAGACAAATATGTAAATAGAAATACACCGAAGGACATAAATATATTACTACTACTACTACTACTACTACTACTACTACTACTACTACTATCAGTACTAATGATGATAATGATGGTGATGATGTTAATAATAATAATAATAATAATAATAATAATAATAATAATAATAATAATAATAATAATAATAATAATAATAATAATAATAAAAATAATGATAATAATAATAATAATAATAATAATAATAATAATAATAATAATAATAATAATAATAATGATAATGATAATAATGATAATAATAATAATAATAGTAAAAATAATCATAATAATAACAAAAAACAGTAACAACAACAACAACAACAACAACAACAACAACAACAACAACAACAACAACAACAATAACAACAACAACATCAACAACAGCAACAACAACAAATAAAACAACAATAATGATGATAATGACGATGACGGTGGCGATGATGATGTTACTACTACTACTACTACTACTACTACCACCACTACTACTAACAACAACAACAGCAATAAGAACAATAACAATAGTAATAATAACAATAATGATGATGATGATGATGATGATGATGATGGTAATAATAATAATAATAATAATAATAATAATAATAATAATAATAATAATAATAATAATAATAATAATAATAATAACAACAATAATGATAATGATGGCAATGATGATGACAATGGCAATGATAATGGTGATGACAATGATGATGACGATGGCATTGACGATGACAGTGATGATGACGATGACAATGATGATGGTGATGACGATAATGATGAAGATAGCATTGCTAACAGAGGAAGGCCACAGACAAGCTAAACTAGAGAGGCATTTACCTTAATGATTTGTTGATCAAGACCGTAGTTCCCCTTACCAACGGCTATTGCCATCATCTTGTCCCTGAGGTTTCTTAACTTGGTGGCTAATGCAGGATCGATGTCCCAGCGGGCGTCCCACATCCCGCCAAGCACGGGCATTCTATGGTAGGGATGGTCCCTCATCACGTGGAACATCTTCCCAGATGCCAGCCACTCCTCCACCGCTGACACCTCCCGCTGTGTCACCTGGAGGCACGTATTAAAGAGTTGCTTCACCTGGACCGTTCTTCACATCTCCTTAGAAAGTGAATGTTTTGAATTCCTTAAGTGTTTTTTTGCATCCGTTTTGATCCACCTGTCTTACAGCAGGAGGAAGCACATGGTTGATTCGTACAAATTACTTTCGAATAATCGTAGCGATGGAACAAGTATCGATCTAGTGTGATGGAACTTTTGATATTTTTAAATACTTTGTAGTACTTTGAGTTTACTCGTACATCTCAACAAAGTGTAATTGGACTCAGTGAGCGTTTTTGTTGCCATGATAGATGCTCTAGACTCTAGAGTCTACATCACTGATCCACGGTGAAATTTATTCCATTAAATAAAATAAAAAAAGAAGAAATATATATATATATATATATATATATATATATATATATATATATATATATATATATATATATATATATATATATATATATATATATATATATATGTTACAGTCAATACCTGAATCCAGACAATTTGTAAAGTGACTTATTTTTTCAGGCAATTTGTGAACTGCCTGGTTAGGTTAGGTTAGGTTAGGTTAGGTTAGGTTAGGTTAGGTTAGGTTAGGTTAGGTTAGGTTAGGCAGTTCACAAATTGCCTGAAAAAATAACTTTACACTTTACAAATTGTCTGGATTCAGGTATTGACTGTAACATATATATATATATATATATATATATATATATATATATATATATATATATATATATATATATATATATATATATATATATATATATATATATATATATATATATATCATTTTTTTCAGTTTTTGTTCTCACCATGTTTATCTTATTTGTTTCTTTCAGGACTGACATCTCACGTGCGGGGACAGGTAAGGAGGTAAGGAATGCCAACTTAGGACTGATATCAAGCTAACATTTCAGCCAAAAAGCTCACTTACCTGAGAGTCGGTGTCGCGAATCAACATAGCGGATATTTTAGAATCTCCAAGAGGTGCCAGTCCCCACATCATCGGATGCACGTTGGAGAGATTACCGAGAGGGTGTGGGAGACTTGCAATATCACAGATGTACAGCAAACAGTTGTAGCGATGCAGCAAGGGACACAGGGTAGCTGCGTTGTATCGTGGATTTGTGTACAGACGCACCTTCCAACCAGGGTAAAGTTTCTCTACCTAAAATTATCAATGAATTCTGCGCAATTTCTTGCGTAACAAGATCTTATGTTTTGCATGGCGAAGTCATGTAGATGTAAAAAATTCAGTCTCAAAAAATATTCAGTACAAATAAATCAATAATGTATTTTATTTTCAACGGAATGAACCTCAGCGGGATTACTCTCTGGAGCAATAGCTTTTAGCGTTGGAACCTTATATGAGTCTCATCTTCAAGAGTATGTCTTCCAATCCTTCCCAGTATCCTGGATTATTGCCATAGAGCGAGAAGCTCAGCACTTTAGAGCCAACATTCCATGGTCGTCGGCCACAGGTCCCGTTCACTTCTTCCTTTAACCAGTTAAAAGTTACCGAAAGCTCACGACATTCCTCTGTCTGGCATTGACAGTCATCGGCTTCCCACCACCTTAAGCCCTCTTGTAGTCTAGGTCCAATCACAGTCTGGTGCTACCTCACCATCAGACAAAACAAAAAGTTTACTTAACTTACAAACGCTGTGTCAAGATAAAAAGATAATATCACTTGTTTACGTATTGAAAACTGAAAGTGGCACGTCACCTTAGATTTTAAGTTCTACTTAGGCAGAGTGATGCATAACACTGTTGCTAAGGAGCAGATTGGCTGTTTCTTCCCGGAGATATGGACACAGTTATGAATATCTGCATTTTTCTGGTACTTGAACAGTCATAGATCTGAGACCATGATCATTATAGATACCTTATTGTTACGCTTCTTCAATGACACTTAACTGCCCCCCTCTTCTACACTGAACATCTTCAGTCTGTCCTTTACTTATAATCTGAACTGGAAACTTCACATCTCATCTCTAGTTAAAACAGCTTCTATGAAATTTGGTATTCTGAGATGTCTCCGCCAGTATTTCTCACCCCCCTCCCCCCAGGCTACTAACTCTGTACAAGGGCCTTATCCGTCCATGTATGGAGTATGCTTCACATGTCTGGGGGGGTTCCACTCATACCGCTCTTCTAGACAGGGTGGAAATCAAAACCTTTTCTTCTCATCAACTCCTCTCCTCTAATTGACTGTCCTTAGCCTCTCTCTCATCGCCGCAATATTGCATCTCTAGCTGTCTTCTACCGCTGAGATGTCTCCGCCAGTATTTCTCATCCCCCTCCCCCCAGGCTGTACAAGGGCTCTGTACAAGGGCCTTATCCGTCCATGTATGGAGTATGCTTCACATGTCTGGGGGGGTTCCACTCATACCGCTCTTCTAGACAGGGTGGAAATCAAAACCTTTTCTTCTCATCAACTCCTCTCCTCTAATTGACTGTCTTCAGCCTCTCTCTCATCGCCGCAATATTGCATCTCTAGCTGTCTTCTACCGCTATTTTCATGCTAAGTGTTCTTCTGATCCTGCTAGCTGGATACCTCCCTTCCTCCCACGGCCTCGAAGCACAAGACTTTCTTCTTTCTCTCACCCTTATTCTGTCCATCTCTCTAATGCAAGAGTTAACCAGTATTCTCAATCCTTCATCCCTTTCTTTGGTAAACTCTGGAACTCCCTGCCTGCTTCTGTATTTCCACCTTCCTATGACTTGAATTCTTTCAAGAGGAGGTTTCAAGACACTTATCCTTTAATTTTTTAATACCACTTTGAACCCTTTTCTGGGACTGGCATCTCAGTGGGCTTTTTTATTTATTGGATTTGTGTTGCCCTTGGCCAGTGTCCCTCCTACATAAAAAAAAAAGCTTGCATCTTTTCATCCTGAAAACAGTTCTGTACTGGGAACATTCTCTGTAAGTTATTTACAGAAGGCTTACGGATACCTCAAGGAACTGAGCAAGTTTCGAAAATACAGAAATAAATAGATAAATAAATAAATAAATCAGTCAGCATAATCTGATGTCCTCTCGTCGTAGTAACTGAGAAAGGTCAAGCAATGGGACTCATGTTTCCTTTATGGTTAAAACTAATATAATCCTTTGAAACACTCTTGACACAATAATATATTGACTACCAATGCCATTTGCACAAAATAGGGTATGAAGATATCTGTTATATTTTGTATCCAAGGTACCTTAGATGACTCATGAGTAACGCGTCCCAGTCTATCGATTCCACTTGCAATGTGAGAGAACGAGGAGGAGGACGAGATGCAGTAGAGAAGGGACGGAAGGAAAATGACAGTGCTTAGCGCCAACACCTTCCACCTTTGCCTACGTGCGGTCTCCATCAAGACTGTGCCCTGGAAAATAAATTTATAAAACAATAATAATGAATAGATAAATAAAATAAGTGAATAAATAAATTTCACTATTTTGATTACCTAGTGATCTTCTTCGATGCTTGCTTGCATAAAGCTTGCTAACAAACTCAACTAACCATCAGAAAAGAAGGAAAGAAAAAAAAGGCTAACTGAAGTAACAAATAATCTGCCTGAGTCACTGTAGGAATGCTGTTCGGGACATTAAAAAGCTTACAAAGTTATCATCCTGTCTTCATAATAATTTAGTCAAATATACATAGTTATAAACTTTGCCAGGCTCAATAACTAAGACTCAAGCATTTTTTTATCAGTTTTGACAAACCTCGGCTTACAAAATTTCTTTGAATAACATTTCAGTTAAATTAATATAATTATACGTTTCTGGTATCTAATATTACATACATGAATGTCATATCAGTGAAAGCAAAAAGTATGAGTTTTACAAGTAGGAACATGCTGTTACTTTTGGTTCTCTGCAATGTGTGTCATAAATGACACTTTTATAAGTAAGTATATGTATACTATATTTATGTAGTACATTCGTAAGTACATACAGTACTGTGAGACATGAGTGAGGTAAGTATATACGTGCAGGGCTCTAGCCGCACAGACTGTTATACGTACATGGAAGTATCACACCATAAGTAATATAGTTTTGGCTCAGATAGGGAAGAAAAGGTAATTTGTGCTCTCTCTCTCTCTCTCTCTCTCTCTCTCTCTCTCTCTCTCTCTCTCTCTCTCTCTCTCTCTCTCTCTCTCTCTCTCTCTCTCTCTCTCTCTCTCTCTCTCGTCACCAGCAAAGCTATGACATATCACCATGGATCACTATTTGCATATCACATTATCATCACGGATCAATATACATTTCCATGCCACATCATCACCACTCACTACCTGCACGTCACATCACCACCACTATTCACAACACACAAGAACGAAATATAAGCCTGTATTTCACAAACACACACACACACACACACACACACACACACACACACACACACACACACACACACACACACACACACACACACACACACACACACACACACACACACACATACACGCACACACACACACGCACCGGCACCATACACACACACATACACACACAAACACACACACACACACACACACACACACACACACACACACACACACACACACACACACACACACACACACACCTTGTTAAAGATGACTATAGTCGAGTGCAGCACCGCACCGTGACACCTTGATAATATAACTGCCAAGCGCAACAGTAAACAGCCGCCAGATGGCCTTACCGTGCAGATGGTTGCAATGTATTGCAATGTATTTCAATGTATTGCCAGCTACGTAAAACTTGAAATCCTCCTGTTAATAGATCAGTACTGGCTCATGTACAATTTTAACACGATAGTATTCTTTACTTTATCAATACCATATACAAACATGATTGGTATATAAGAACATAAATGTATGAGGAAGCATGGGGAAGTCTACGTGAGCTTTGGAAGCACTGGGTGATTTTATTATTCTTTATATTTTATTATCTTTATACCGGTATATTATTATACCGTTTATTAGTTCTTTTGCTTTAGTTTCCCCCAGTTTCATTTTTTAATATATGTACAGGTGTTGGTGTGTGTAAAGGTGTTGGCGGTAAGCACTGCCATTTTCCTTCCATCGCTTCTCTACTGCATCTCGTCCTCCTCCTCGTTCTCCCACATTGCAAGTGGAATCGATTGACTGGGAAACGTTACTCATGAGTCATCTAAGGTACCTTGGATACAAAACATAACAGAAATCTTCATACCCTATTTTGTGCAAATGGCATTGGCATCCCGGTAGTCAATACATTATATTGTCAAGAGTGTTTCAAAGGATTATATTAGTTTTAACCATAAAGGAAACATGAGTCCCATTACTTGACCTTTCTCAGTTACTACGACGAAAGGACATCAGATTATGCTGAGTGATTTATTTATTTATCTATTTATTTCTGTATTTTCGAAACTTGCTCAGTTCATTGAGGTATTCGTAAGCCTTCTGTAAATAACTTACAGAGAATGTTCCCAGTACGGAACTGTTTTCAGGATGAAAAGATCCAAGCTTTATTTTTTTTTTATGTACGAGGGACACTGGCCAAGGGCAACAAAAAATCCAATAAATAAAAAAGCCCACTGAGATGCCAGTCAAAGAAAAGGGTCCAAAGTGGTATTCAAAAATTAAAGGATAAGTGTCTTGAAACCTCCCTCTTGAAGGAATTCAAGTCATAGGAAGGTGGAAATGCAGAAGCAGGCAGGGAGTTCCAGAGTTTACCAAAGAAAGGGATGAATGATTGAGAATACTAGTTAACTCTTGCATTAGAGAGATGGACAGAATATATATATATATATATATATATATATATATATATATATATATATATATATATATATATATATATATATATATATATATATATATATATATATATATATATATATATATATATATATATATATATATATATATATATAGGAGCAGGCAGAGAGTTCCAGAGTTAACCAGAGAAAGGGATTAATGATTGAGAATACTGGTTAACTCTTGCGTTAGAGAGGTAGACAGAATAGGGATGACAGAAAGGAGAAAGTCTTCTGCAGCGAGGCCGCGGGAGGAGGGGAGGCATGCAGATAGCAAGATCAGAAGAGCAGCTAGCATGAAAATAGCGGTAGAAGACAGCTGGAGATGCAACATTGCGGCGATGAGAGAGAGGCTGAGCATAGTCAGTTAGAGGAGAGGAGTTGATGAGACGAAAAGCTTTTGTTTCCACCCTGACTAGAAGAGCGGTATGAGTGGAACCCCCCCCCAGACATGTGAAACATACTCTATACATGGACGGATAAAGCCCTTGTACAGAGTTAGCAGCTGGGGGGTGAGAAAGACTGGCGGAGACGTCTCAGAACGTTTAACTTCATAGAAGCTGTTTTAGCTAGAGATGAGATGTGAAGTTTCCAGTTCAGATTATAAGTAAAGGACAGACCGAGGATGTTCAGTGTAAAAGAGGGGGACAGTTGAGTCATTGAAGAAGTGGGGATAGTTGTCTGGAAGATTGTGTCGAGTTGATAGATGGAGGAATTATGTTTTTTAGGCACTGAACAATACCAAGTTTGCTCTGCCCCAATCAGAAATTTTAGAAAGATCAGAAGTCAAGCGTTCTCTGTCTTCCCTGCGTGAAATGTTTACCTCCTGAAGGGTTGGACGTCTATGAAAAGACGTGGAAAAGTGCAGGGTGGTATCATCAGCATAGGAGTGGATAAGACAAGAAGTTTGGTTTAGAAGATCATTAATGAATAATAAGAAGAGAGTGGGTAACACGACAGAACCCTGAGGAACACCACTGTCAATAAATTTAGAAGAAAAGTGACCGTCTACCACAGCAGCAATAGAACGGTCAGAAAGAAGAGTTGAGATGAAGTTACAGAGAGAAGGATAGAAGCTGTAGGAGGGTAGTTTGGAAATCAAAGCTTTGTGCCAGACTCTATCAAAAGCTTTTGATATGTTCAAGGCAACAGCAAAAGTTTCACCAAAATCTCTAAAAGAGGATGACCAAGACTCAGTAAGGAAAGCCAGAAGATCACCAGTAGAGCGGCCTTTACGGAACCCATACTGGCGATCAGATAGAAGGTTGTTAAGTGATAGATGTTTAAGAATTTTCATGTTTAGTATTGATCCAAAAAATCTTTAAATAGGCAGGAAATTAAAGCAATACGACGGTAGTTTGAGGGATTACAACGGTCACCATTTTTTTAAGAACAGGCTGAATGTAGGCAAACTTCCAGCAAGAAGGAAAGGTAGATGTTGACAGACAGAGCTGAAAGAGTTTGACTAGGCAAGGTGCAAGCACGGAGGCACAGTTTCGGAGAACAATAGGAGGGACCCCATCAGGTCCATAAACTTTCCAAGGGTTTAGGCCAGCAAGGACATGGAAAACACTATTGCAAAGAATTTTAATAGGTAACATGAAGTAGCCATTGGGTGAAGGAGATGGAGGAACAAGCCCAGAATCGTCCAAGGTAGTGTTTTTAGCAAAGGTTTGAGCGAAGAGTTCAGCTTTAGAAATAGATGTGATAGCAGTGGTGCCATGCGATTGAAATCAAGGAGGGAAAGAAGAAGAAGCAAAGTTATTAGATATATTTTTGGCTAGATGCCAGAAGTCACGAGGGGAGTTGGATCTTGAAAGGTTTTGACACTTTCTGTTAATGAAGGAATTTTTGGCTAGTTGGAGAACAGACTTGACATGGTTCCGGACAGAAATATAAAGTGCATGAGATTCTGGTGATGGAAGGCTTAAATACCTTTTGTGGGCCACCTCTCTATCATGTGTAGCACGAAAACAAGCTGTGTTAAACCGAGGTTTGGAAGGTTTAGGTCAAGAAAAAGAGTGAGGAATGTACATATCCATGCCAGACACTATCACCTCTGTTATGCGCTCAGCACACAAAGACGGGTCTCTGACACGGAAGCAGTAGTCATTCCAAGGAAAATCAGCAAAATACCTCCTCAGGTCCCACAACTAACAGAGGCAAAACGCCAGAGGACCCTTCGCTTAGGGGGATCCTGATGAGGGATTGGAGCGATGGAACAAGATACGAGATATGAGATTGTGATCAGAGGAGCCCAACGGAGAAGAAAGGGTGACAGCATAAGCAGAAGGATTAGAGGTCAGGAAAAGGTCAAGAATGTTGGGCTTATTTCCAAGACGGTCAGGAATACGAGTAGGGTGTTGCACCAATTGCTCTAGGTCGTGGAGGATAGCAAAGTTGAAGGCTAGTTCACCAGGATGGTCAGTGAAGGGAGAGGAAAGCCAAAGCTGGTGGTGAACATTGAAGTCTCCAAGAATGGAGATCTCTGCAAAAGGGAAGAGAGTCAGAATGTGCTCCACTTTGGAAGTTAAGTAGTCAAAGAATTTCTCATAGTCAGAGGAGTTAGGTGAGAGGTATACAGCACAGATAATTTTTTTTTTCTTTTTTATGTAGGAAGGACACTGGCCAAGGGCAACAAAAATCTAATAATCTAATAAAAAAAATGCCCACTGAAATGCCAGTCTCATAAAAGGGTCAAAGCAGTGGTCAAAAATTGGTGGATAAATGTCTTGAAACCTCCCTCTTGAAGGAATTCAAGTCATAGGAAGGTGGAAATACAGAAGCGGGTAGGGAGTTCCAGAGTTTACCAGAGAAAGGGATGAATGATTCAGAATACTGGTTAACTCTTGCGTTAGAGAGGTGGACAGAATAGGGGTGAGAGAAAGAAGAAAGTCTTGTGCAGCGAGGCCGCGGAAGGAGGGGAGGCATGCAGTTAGCAAGATCAGAAGAGCAGTTAGCATGAAAATAGCGGTAGAAGACAGCTAGATATGCAACATTGCGGCGGTGAGAGAGAGGCTGAAGACAGTCAGTTAGAGGAGAGAAGTTGATGAGACGAAAAGCTTTTGAGAGTGTTTGAGAGTGACTCTGTAGTCGTAGCCAGATGGTGGAAAACTCGGAAGATTCAAGACCCTGGGCACGAGAGCAGGTCAAGTCATTGCGCACATAAACGCAGCATCCAGCTTTGGATCGAAAATGAGGATAGAGAAAGTAGGAGGGAACAGAAAAGGGGCTACTGTCAGTTGCCTCAGACACCTGAGTTTCAGTGAGGAAAAGTAGATGAGGTTTAGAAGAGGAGAGGTGGTGTTCTACAAAGTGAAAATTAGATCTTAGACCGCGAATGTTGCAGAAGTTAATGAAGAAAAAGTTGAGGGGGGTGTCAAGACACTTAGGGTCGTCGACAGAAAGGCAATCCGACCTGGGGACATTTATGGTCCCCTCCCCATATGAGAACTCCGAGGCTGGTGTAGGAGTCGCCATGATAATTTTGAAATTTTTGAGTGAAGGGTGTGTGTGTTATTAGGTGCTTGTAGTTTTGTGTGGAGGAAGAGAGTTGTCTTTAGAGGGCAGGCTGTGACTGCCCCCTTGTGTTGTGAGACACAAAGGGAAACGTTCAGTGAGGTCACAGCTGGGTTTAATGATAAGTTCACAGCACCCCCTGAACAGTGCTTTAGACATCACTGGGAGTAATTATCGTTTCGGCAGATGTCTACTGCCTCCTCCTTGGTACTTAAGAAGCTCCAAAACATTCAAAATACACGTTGCCTTTTCGTTTGTATTTTATCTCTTTTGTACGTAAATTGCTAAAAAAAAAAAACACACACAAAATGCATGCTTTTGTTAATGTTACTCTGTTTCTTGAGAAATTGTGTTTTTCACGCGTATTAGCGTTTTGGTATGTAAGCTAAAAAAACACTTGCATTTTTTTTTTTTTTTCTATTCCTATATATGGTGCTTTAATGCTTTTTAGCGTTTTGGTGCGTAACATGCAGAAAAAACACTCAACTGATATGTTTCTAGTATTGTTGTTTTGTTTCACCATAGAAGGGACTTTTAATGCATTTTGGCTCTTTTCGGTGCATAACACACGTGAAAAACACGTTTTTGATAATGTCGTTTTTCCTACCCATATAGGAGGTTTTGCATGCATTTCTTTTGCATTTTGGTACCTAACAATGTGAAAAACACATTTTTTTGTAGTTCTGTTTCCCTACATAAGGAGTTATCCATGCTTTTTAGCGTTTTGGCACCTAAGAAGCTCAAAACTCTTATAATACACGTTTATCTTTGTTTCCCCTTTAAGAGTTTTTGCCTATAGAAGCTCAAAAGCACTACTATAGAAGCTCAAAATCACTCGTAATACAGATTTCTCGTAATGTCTTTTCCTTCCCACATATAGGGTATTTTACGTATATTTTTGGGGGGTTTTATACGTAACACACTTAAAAATACTCAAAATACTTGTTTTGGGTAATTTTGTTGTCTTTCTAAATAAAAGGTGTTTTACCTGTGTTTCAACGTTTGTGTGTGTGTGTGTGTGTGTGTGTGTGTGTGTGTGTGTGTGTGTGTGTGTGTGCATTTTGGCACTAAGAAGCTCAAAAACTCTGATAATACAAGTTTCTCGTAATGTCTTTTTGTTTCCCTATGTAGTGTATTTTACATGCATTTTGGCGTTTTTTCTGTGTATCAATGCCAAAAACACTCAAAATACATCTTTTTCGTTATATTGTTCTTTTTTTTACATACAGAGTGGCATTCATCCCTTTTAACGCTTTGGTAGCTAAGAAGCTTAAAAAGACTCATAATACACATTTCTCGTAATGTCTTTTCGTTTTCCTATATATTGTAATTTGCATACATTTGTCGTTTTTGTAGGTAACAAACTCAAAAACATTCAAAGCACTTTTTTGTAATATTATTCATCTTCTCCATATAGGGTGTTTTCCATACGTTTCAAGGTTTTAGTACAGAGCTGAAAAGACCAAAAAGACATGTTTTTGGTATTGTTCTTTTGTATTCCCATATAGGGTGCTTTCCATGCTTTTTAATTTTTTTTTTGCCTAAAAAAATTATGTTTCGATTCCCCATATAAAAGGGTTTTCATTCTTTTTGGCGTTTTGGTACATAACACTTTGAAAAACACTCAAAATACACGTTTTTCGTAGTGTTGTTCTTTTTTTTTTCTCCATATAGAGTGCTATTCAGTTTTTTTTTTTTTGGTGGTGGTTTTATTACCTAAGAAACTCAAAAGCTCTCATAATACACGTTTCTGGTAAAGTCATTTTTTTCCCCTATAGAGAACTTTACATGGATTTTGTGATTCTTCTACGTAACAAGATCAAAAAGACTCAAAATAGACGTTTTTTGGTAAAGTTATACTGTTTATTTCTGAAGGATTTTTTTTTTTTTTTTGCAGACGTTTTAACGTTTTGGCACGTAAGTAGCTGAGAAAACACAAAAAAGAGACGTTTTTGGTAATGTTGTTTTGTTTTCCTATGTAGGGTGCTTTACATGCTTTTTATCGTTTTGGTGTCTAGCACGCTCATAAACACTGAAAAGACGCTTCTGGATATCTCGTTTCTTTTCACCATATAGGGTGTTTAACTTGCATTTAGCCATTCTTATTTTTAAGAATGTGAAAAAAATTCAGATTACACGATTTTGGTAATGTTCTTTTTCTTCATAAAGAGTGCTATTCATTTGTTTTATCGCTTTGTTACCTAAGAAGCCCAAAAACACTCATAATACACTTTTCTCTTAATGTATTTTTGTTTCCCCATATAGGGTATTTTCCATGCAAATTGGCATTTTTCAACTTAACACGCTCAACCGCTAAAAAAAAAGAAAAAAAAAAAACATGGAAATCACCCCATATGATAATACAAAACAACTGTACGAAAAACTTCTCTTTTCAGTGTTTACAACTTCTTTCATACTAAAATGCTAAAACGCATTCAAAACACCCTTTATGGCTAAATAGAATAACTATCAAAAACATGTATTTTGAATATGTTTTTTTTTTAATAATATTATTCTGTTTTAGTACGCTTTACTACGAAAGAAGTTCAAAAACACTCCAAAAAAAAAGTTTTCCGTTGTTTTCTATCATTAGAGTGATTTCCATGCTTTTTAGTGGTTTCGTGCCTAACACGCTCAAAAACAATTAAAAGACACGTTTTTGGTAATATCATTTTTTTTTTTTTTTTCATATAGCGGGGTTTGCAGGCATTTTAACGTTTTGATAACTAAGAATGTGAAAAAAAAAAATGAAAATACACATTTCGTGTAACGTTATTATTATAGAGTGCTATTCATGCGTTTTTAACGTTTTAGTATCTAAGAAGCTGAAAATAATCATAATATTCATCTCACGTAATGTTTTTTTTCGTTTTATTTTATAGTGTATCCTACATGTATTTTGGAGTTTTTGTACCTAACAAGCTTAAAAACACTCAAAATACTTGTTTTTGGAAATGTTATTTTGTTTCTTCATTAAGAGAGTTTTGCAGGCGTTTTAGCGTTTTGGTACGTAAGCTGAAAACACTCACAAAAAACATTTTGGTAAATTTTTTTTTTTAATTCCCATGTTTATTCCCATTCCATGCTTATTAGCGTTTTAGTGCCTAACATGAAGATAAAAAAAAAATCAAAAGAAACGATTTTTTTGCAATGTCGTTCCGTTTCCCTATATAAGGAGGGGCTTTGCATGCATTTCATTAATTTGGTACTTATCAATGTGGTAACCCTTCAAAATACACGTTTTTGGTTATAATGTTCTGTTTCTCCATATAAAGTGCTATTAACGTGTTTTTGCGTTTTGATACCTAAGCTGAAAACTCGTAATACACTTTTTTTTTCGTAATGTCTTATCATTTTTTTATACAGAGTCGTTTGCACGCAGTTTGGCATTTTTCTACGTAACACTCTCAAAAACGCTCAAAATATACGTAAAATATACGTAAAATCGTTGTTATTTATTTATTTATTTTTTTTTTCGTACAGGTTGTTTAATATGCTTTAGCATTTTAGTACGTAAGTAACTTACTTAAAAACACTCAAAAGACAAGTTTTTGGTAATGTTTTCTCTTACCATATAAGGTGCTTTCCTTGGTTTTTAACGCTTTGGTGCTTAACACGCTCATAAACTCTTAAAAGATACGTTTTTGGAAAAATCGTTTCCTTTCTCCATATACGGTGCTATGCATGCATATTGGCATTTTTTTTTTTTTTTACCTAATAATGTGAAAGACACTGAAAATACATTTTTTTCAGAATATTCTTCTGTTTCTCCATATAGAATATTAGTCACACGTTTTAGCGTTTTGGTAGCTAAGAAGCTTAAAAATATACATAATACACATTCTTCGTTATGTCTTTTCTTTTTTCCATACATGGTAATTTCCATGCATTTGGCTTTTTTGTACGTAACAATCTAATAAACTGAAAATATTCCCCCTAAGCGAAGGTGCCTCTGGCGTTTTGCCTCTGCTAGTTGGGGGGATCTGAGGAGGTATTTTGCTGATTTTCCCTGGAATGACTACTGCTTCCGTGTCAGAGACCCGTCTATGTGTGCTGAGCGCATAACAGAGGTGATAGTGTCTGGCATGGAGGCATACATTCCTCACTCTTTTTCTCGTCCTAAACCTTCTAAACCTTGGTTTAACACAACTTGTTCTCGTGCTATACATGTTAGAGAGGTGGCCCACAAAAGGTACTTAAGCCTTCCATCACCAGAATCTCATTTATATCACTTTATATTTCTGCCCGGAACCATGCCAAATCTGTTCTCCAACTAGCCAAAAAACTCCTTCATTAACAGAAAATGTCAAAACCTTTCAAGATCTAACTCCCCTCGTGATTTCTGGCATTTAGCCAAAAATATCTCCAATAACTTTGCTTCTTCTTCTTTCCCTCCTCTATTTCAACCAGATGGCACCATTGCTATCACATCTATTTCTAAAGCTGAACTCTTTGCTCAAACCTTTGCTAAAAACTCTACCTTGGACGATTCTGGGCTTGTTCCTCCCTCTCCTCCACCCTCTGATTACTTCATGCCACCTATTAAAATTCTTCGCAATGATGTTTTCCATGCCCTCGCTGGCCTAAACCCTCGGAAGGCTTATGGACCTGATGGGGTCCCTCCTATTGTTCTCCGAAACTGTGCCTCCGTGCTTGCACCTTGCCTAGTCAAACTCTTTCAGCTTTGTCTGTCAACATCTACCTTTCGTTCTTGCTGGAAGTTTGCCTACATTCAACCTGTTCCTAAAAAGGGTGACCGTTCTAATCCCTAAAACCTACCGTCCTATTGCTTTAATTTCCTGCCTATCTAAAGTTTTTCAATCCATCTTCAACAGGAAGATTCTTAAACATCTACCACTTCACAACCTTCTATCTGATCGCCAGTATGGGTTCCGTCAAGGCCGCTCTACTGGTGATCTTCTGGCTTTCCTTACTGAGTCTTGGTCATCCTGGACGGATGGACGGATAGATGGCAAATGCAATTTAATATCAATAAATGCGTAGGTAGAGGAAACCCACACAATAGGCACACATTAAACAACCAAACTCTGGTAGGTACAGGGTACGAGAAAGATTTAGGAGTTATAGTTAACTCTGAACTCCGTCTAGGGAACCAATGCATAGAAGCCAGAAACAAGGCAAATAGGGTACTAGGATTACTTTTTAGGAGTGTTAAAAGTGGAAGGCCGGAAGTAATATTAAAGTTATACTTGGCGCTGGTCAGACCTCATCTAGACTACGCTGTGCTGTTCTGGTCTCCACATTACAGGAAGGATATAGGTCTATTAGAATCAGTACAGAGGAGAATGACTAAAAGGATACAGGGGGGTGAGGAGTATTCCTTACGAGGCGAGGTTGAACCTGTTAAATTTACATTCTCTAGAGAGACGTAGGTTAAGAGGGAACCTGATAGAAGTCTTTAAGTGGTATAAGGGTTATAACAAGGGAGATGTAAGCAAAATTCTTAGGATCAGCAACCAGGGTAGAACAAGAAATAACGGGTTCAAGCTTGAAAAATTTAGGTTTAGGAAGGAGATAGGAAAAAATTGGTTCTCAAATAGAGTGGTAGATGAGTGGAACGGACTCAGTAATCATGTAGTTAGTGCTAGGATACTAAAGAGCTTTAAGAGAAGATTAGACATGTTTATGGATGGCGATAATAGATGGAAAAATAGGTAGGTGTGTTTCATACAGGGACTGCCACGTGTAAGCCTGGTCGCTTCTTGCAGCTTCCCTTATTTCTTATGTTCTTATGTATCCTCTTTTAGAGATTTTGGTGAAACTTTTGCTGTTGCCTTGGACATATCAAAAGCTTTTGATAGAGTCTGGCACAAAACTTTGATTTCCAAACTACCCTCCTACGGTTTCTATCCTTCTCTCTGTAACTTCATCTCAAGTTTCCTTTCTGACCGTTCTATTGCTGCTGTGGTAGACGGTCACTGTTCTTCTCCTAAATCTATTAACAGTGGTGTTCCTCAGGGTTCTGTCCTGTCACCCACTCTCTTCTTATTATTCATTAATGATCTTCTAAACCAAACTTCTTGTCCTATCCACTCCTACGCTGATGATACCACCCTGCACTTTTCCACGTCTTTTCATAGACGTCCAACCCTTCAGGAGGTAAATATATCACGCAGGGAAGCCACAGAACGCCTGACTTCTGATCTTTCTAAAATTTCTGATTGGGGCAGAGCAAACTTGGTATTGTTCAATGCCTCAAAAACTCAATTCCTCCATCTATCAACTCGACACAACCTTCCAGACAACTATCCCCTCTTCTTCAATGACACTCAACTGCCCCCCTCTTCTACACTGAACATCCTCGGTCTGTCCTTTACTTATAATCTGAACTGGAAACTTCACATCTCATCTCTAGCTAAAACAGCTTCTATGAAGTTAGGTGTTCTGAGACGTCTCCGCCAGTTTTTCTCACCCCCCTGCTGCTAACGCTGTACAAGGGCCTTATCCGTCCATGTATGAAGTATGCTTCACATGTCTGGGGGGGTTCCACTCACACTGCTCTTCTAGTCAGGGTGGAATCAAAAGCTTTTCGTCTCATCAACTCCTCTCCTCTAACTGACTGTCTTCAGCCTCTCTCTCACCGCCGCAATGTTGCATATCTAGCTGTCTTCTACCGCTATTTTCATGCTAACTGCTCTTCTGATCTTGCTAACTGCATGCCTCCCCTCCTTCCGCGGCCTCGCTGCACAAGACTTTCTTCTTTCTCTCATCCCTATTCTGTCCACCTCTCTAACGCAAGAGTTAACCAGTATTCTCAATCATTCATCCTTTTCTCTGTTAAACTCTGGAACTCCCTGCCTGCTTTTGTATTTCCACCTTCCTATGACTTGAATTCCTTCAAGAGGGAGGTTTCAAGACACTTATCCATCAATTTTTGACCACTGCTTTGACCCTTTTATGGGACTGGCATTTCAGTGGGCATTTTTTTTATTAGATTTTTGTTGCCCTTGGCCAGTGTCCTTCCGACATAAAAAAAAAAAAGTTATTTTGTTTCTCCATAAAGAGTGTTTTCTATGCGTTTTAGCGTTTTGGGACGTAATTAGCAGAAAATCACTCAAAAAACATGTTTTTCGTAATTTTTTGTTTTCCCATATAGGAAGCTTTTCATGTTTAATAACGTTATTGTACCTAGCCCGATCATAGATACTTATAAAACACGTGCATGGAAGGTTCGTTTCCTTTCCCCATACATGGTGTTTTGCTTGCATTTTTGCGTTTTGGTACCTAACCATGTGAAATACACTGAAAATTCACGTTTTTTGGTAGTGTTGTTCTGTTTGTCCAGAGTGCTAGTCTTGTCTTTTGAATATATATATATATATATATATATATATATATATATATATATATATATATATATATATATATATATATATATATATATATATATATATATATATATATATATATATATTACCTGAGAAGATGAAAAACACTCATAATACACGTTTCTCGTTACGTCCTATCGTTTCCTTATACAGTGTATTTTGAATCCATTTTTGTGTTTTTGCATGTAACAAGTTCAGAAACACTCAAAATACTTGTTTTTGGTAATGTTATTCAGTTTCTTCATGAAGGGTGTTTTGCATGTGTTTCGAATGTAAGAAACTAAAAACATTTAAAAGACACGTTTTTAGTAATGTTTTTTTATTTCCATATAGGGTGATTTCCATGTTTTATGACATTTATGTGTTAAACTTGCAGAAAACACCCAAAGATACGTTTCTTTTAAAGTCATTTCGTTTCCCCATATATTGGGGCTTTGAATGCATTTTGGCATTTAGGTACCTAATAAAGTGAAAACACTCTAAATAAACGTTTTGGTAATGTTGTTCTGTTTCTCTATATAGACTGCCTTTAAATCGTTTTCGCGTTTTGCTACCTAAAGAAGCGCTGATAATACACGTTTCTCGTAATGTCTTTTCGTTTCCCCACATAGGTTACTTTGCATGTATTTCATATCTCCATATCGATCGTACCTAAGAAGCTTAAAACACTCATAATACATGTTTCTCGTAATGTCTTTTCGATTTCCCATATATGCTAATTTGCATACTTTTTAACATATTGTTAACAATAAGAAAAACACTCAAAATACACATTTTTTTTCTTTTTTTGCAGTGTTATGTTTCTCCTTATAGAGTGCTATTCATGTGTTTTATGGTTTTGGTACCTAAAAGCTCAAAAACTCTTATAATCAACGTTTCTCGTAATAGCTTTCCGTTTCCCCACATAGATTTCATCATCTGCATTTTAGTGTTTTTCTACTTAAGAAGCTGAAAAACAGTCAAAGTACTTGTATTTGGTAATGTTTTTTTTTTCTATTTCTCCATAAAAGGGTATTTTGCATTCGTTTCCAAAACGAATGCAAAACACCCTTTATGGAAATCTAGAAAAGCATTACCAAATACAAGTACTTTGTTTTTGTTTTGGTACGGAAGTAGCTCAAAACACTGAAGGAAGACGTTTTTGTTAATGTTGCTTTGTTTTGCCATATAAAGAGCTTTCCATATTATTTTAGCGTTATGGTTTCTAGCACACTCATAAATACTCAAAAGACATATTTCTGGATATCTAGATTCCTTTCCTTATATAGGGTGCTTTCGTGCATTTTGCGTGTTTGGTACCTAACAATGTGAAATACACTCAAAATACACGTTTTTGTTGATGTTATTCTGTTTTTCCATATAGAATGCTATTCATGCGATTTTAAGGTTTGATACGTAAGAAGCTCAAAAACACTCATAATACACATTTCTGCTAATGTGCTTCTGTTTCCCTATATCGGATACTTTCCATGCAATTTGGCGTTTTTTTTTTTTTTTACGTAGCAAGCTCAAAAACACTCAAAACACTTTTTTTTGGTAATCTTATAGTGTTTCTCCATAAAGAATGTTTTGCATGCGTTTTAGCGTTTTGGTACGTAAGTAACTGAAAAACACTTAAGAACACGTTTTTTGGTAATCTTGTTTTCTTTTCCTACATATTGTGCTTTCCGTGCTTTTTAACGTTTTGGTGCCTTACATTCTCATTAACACTCAAAGGACACGTTTCTGGAAATGTCGTTTCTTTTCCACATATGGGATGCTTGTGTGCACTTTGGAGTTTTTGTACCTAACAATGCGAAATACACTGAAAATACACTTTTTTGATAATGATTTTCTTTTTCTTCAAATAGAGTGTTATTCATGTATTTTAGCATTTTGGTACCTAAGAAGCTCAAAAAGACTCAAAATACACGTCTCTCGTAATATACTTTCGTTCCTGTACATAGAGTATTTTGTAGTTTTTTTATACGTTTTTTATAATGTTTTTTATTCCTATATAGGGTGCTTTCCTGGTTTTTAGCGTTTTGGTGCCTAACATGCACAAAAAACACTATGAAGATACGTTTCTTGTAATCTCGTTGCGATTTCTCATATAAGATGCTTTGGATGCACTTTCGCGGTTTGGTACCTAACAATGTGAAATACAATCAAAATATACGTTTTTGGCAATGTTGTTCTGTTTCTCCATATAGAGAGGTATTACCGCGTTTTCTCATTTCGGTACCTAAGAACCTCAAAAACACTCATAATATATGTTTCTAGAAATGTCTTTTGGCGTTTTCCGCGTATCAAGCTGA
This sequence comes from Scylla paramamosain, assembly GCF_035594125.1. Taxonomy (NCBI): domain Eukaryota; kingdom Metazoa; phylum Arthropoda; class Malacostraca; order Decapoda; family Portunidae; genus Scylla; species Scylla paramamosain. The sequence goes on along the minus strand of NC_087155.1, from coordinate 19,924,971 downwards.
AAAACATTCGAAATACCTTTTTATTTATTTTTTTTCTGCTTAGTTATAAAGGGTGTTTTGCATGCGCTTTAGCGTTTAGGTACGTGAGAAGTTCAAAAACACTCAAAAGACACGTTTTTCGTAATGATGTTTTTATTGCCATATAGGGTGCATGGAAAGCATCCTATATGTGGAAGCGAAATGACATTACCGAAAACTTGTCTTTTGAATGTTTCTGAACTTGTTCGGCACCAAAACGCCAAAAAGCATGGAAAAAGCCTTATATGGAAAATATATATATATATATATATATATATATATATATATATATATATATATATATATATATATATATATATATATATATATATATATATATATATATATATATATATCAAAAACGAGTCTTTTGAATCTTTTTTTCAAGTTCTTACGTACGAAAACTCTAAAGCACATGCAAAACACCCTTTATGAAGAAACAGAATGACATTACCAAAAAACAAGATCAAGAATGAAGATGGTGAGATAGATTATGTACACTCAGAAGAAAAAGAGGAACAGAAAAGTCAATATTATATTATAGTGAAAGAAGAAGAGGATAAATATGAGGAAGAAAAAGATAACTTTGAAACTGTCATTGGAGAGAAAACGAAGATTAAAGGAAAGAGTGAGGTAGATTATGAAGAGAGAGAAGAGGATGAGGAATACGATGGAAATTATTTGCCCTGTTATATAAAACAAGGAGAGGATGAAGGAGAAAATAATATTGATGATGAAATTATGCCAGAAGACAAAAGAAAAAAAAAAGAAGACAGTGATGAAGGTTATGCAGAGCCAAAATATGAAGAAAGTGATGAAGAAGCCAATTATATACAGTCAAAAGAAGAGGACAAAGAGGAAGAAGATAAGAAAGATGGTGATCTTTATGACAGAAAAGAAGAACAATGAGGAGGACGAGGAAATGGATGATACAGAGTTAGAAGAGGAAGAAGATGAAGAAGATGAGAGTGGTGATAGAAGGTCAGAAGATAAAAAGGAGGAGGACAATGAGGACGATGGAATTATGACAGAAGAAAAAGAAAAGAATAAAGACGACGGTGAAGTGGATTATGGAATGTCAAGAGAAGAGGAGGATGAAAAAGGTGATGAGGCTGATGTTGCCGAAGAATTAGATGATGAAAGAGATGGTAGAGAAGAGGAACAGGAAGGAGACAAGGCTGATGATATAGAAAGCCGAATAAGAAGACCAAAGAGGAAAAAGTGGTAGATGACGAAGGGTGATGTACTGTGAGGGTGGATGACGAATGTTGATACAGTGTGATTGTTGATGACGAAGGGTGATACAGCATCATTGTGGATGACTGAGGGTGATGAGAAGTGAATGTCGATTACAAAACATGATGGAGTGTGAGTGTGGATGACGAAAAGTGATGCAGTGTGAGTATGGATGATGAAGGGTTAAGCAGTGTGTGTCTGTGATGAGGAAGGGTGATACAGTGTGAGTGTGGATGACGAAGAGTGATGCAGTGTGTATGGATGACGAAGGGTGATGCAGTGTGAGTGCGGATGATGAAGTGTGTGTGTGTGTGAATGACGAAGGGTCATGATTAAGTCTAATAACATAACATGATTAAGTCTAATTTCTTATTAATATGATCCAAATTTGACAACATAGAAATAAACAAGTTGACAACGTAACAGATCTCATTAAACTATTAATCCCACATGACTTTTATGTGAAAAATTCATCCTGGGTAATGTATATGAAACTATGGTTTCATTTAACATTGGCCAGGTTTAATACAAGAAAATGGCTTCATAAGACTTAAACAAACAATCAGTGGAAACAAACAAGGATTAATGCAAAAAAATAAATAAATAAATAAAACAAAGAGATTTATATCAAAGGAATCCGATTTAAATCAAATAAATTGATTTTTTAATAATATTTTTTCCAACCCTGGTTGCAGTGAAGACTGGAATCTACACATTTCATCCTCCTCCTCTTCTACCATTCATGCTTGATTTCTTGAAAAGTAAACCAAATAAGGATAGGAAACTAAATCCAAGCAAAAATTGAAATTACGATATTTTGATATTCATTTTCATTTATTTATTTATTTATTTATTTTATTTATTTATTTTTTTTTTTGTATTGCTCCATCTTATTTTTCTTTTCAATATACGTGTACGCATCTTAATTAACGTACTTTCTTTTGTATTTCTTGCACTTTACTTTTTTTCCCTACTTTTCTATTAAACCTTCATATCACTGCTTTTCTATCATTATTTTCATGATTTCAAATTCTCTTCTCATATTCTTATGTTAAAATGTTCTATCATTCTTTCACCGCTCTCAGCTATAAATGTTTCCTTTCGTCTTATCAGCTTTCTTTAAATTTTGTTTTCTTTTTTTTTTTTAAGATATCTTCTGTGTGTGTGTGTGTGTGTGTGTGTGTGTGTGTGTGTGAGAGAGAGAGAGTAGTGTATGTGTACTTGTGCGGTATGACACTCTGCATCGCCATCCTCTTTATTCCCTTAATTCTCCTACCTGGCATCCTTTTCCTAGACCACTGCCGCCATCACCACCACAACCACCACCACCGCCACCACCGTAACCACCATCACTGAGGCTTTTAAAGAAGAGGAACCTATCAGGGGGATCAAGCGGAGCAGGTGAATATGTTAGGTACCTCCCTCTGGCCTAACATCTAAAATACACGAGTACACCCTGCCCACGCCCAGCACCTGCCTCAGGCAGCGAGGCGAGCGTAAAGACCCAAGCTGGTATTATGTAGATTAAAAATTATTCAGCAACTAAGGGAAAAAAGTTCAGATATAAGTAACTAAGTTTTATACTACAACAGTATACAAGGACTTTTATTTCCCTGGATATTCAGCTATGCACGTTGTTTGTATGGGTTTTATAGCTGCATTATTTGCGTAGTTTAGCAGTCTATATTGAAATATAATGAATGCATGACTCTGCTCTAGGACTTTTTTTTTTTTTTATGTAGGAAGGGCAGCGGCCAAGGGCAACAAAACTGCAACAAAAGTATGCCTCACTGATGTGCCGTTCCCTGAACAGAGTCGAAAGTGAAAGTAAAAAAGTGTCTTGAAACCTCCTCCTTGAAGGAGTTCAAGTCATAGGAAGGTGGAAGTATAGAAGCAGGCAGGGAGTTCCAGAGTTTACCAGGGAAAAGGATGAATGATTGAGAATACTTGTTAACTCTTGCATTTGAGAAGTGGACAGAATAGGGGTGAGAGAAAGAAGAAAATCTTTTGCAGCGAGGCCGCGGGAAGAGGGGAGGTATGCAGTTAGCAATGTCAGAAGAGCAGTTAGCATGAAAATAGCGGTAAAAGACAGTTAAAGATGCAATATTGCGGCGATGAGAGAAAGGCTGAAGACAGTCAGTTACAGGAGAGGAGTTGATAAGACGAAAAACTTTTGATTTCCCCCTATCTAAAAGAGCGGTATAAGTGGAGCCTCCCCATACATCAGAACACCTAACTTCACAGAATTTGTTTTAGCTAGAGGGGAAATGTGAAGTTTCCAGTTTAAATTATAAGTAAAGGACAGACTGTGGATGTTCAGTGTAGAAGAGGGGGACAGTTGAGTGCCAGTGAAGAAGAGGGGATAGTTATCTGGAACGTTGTGTCGAGTTGGTAGATGGAGGAATTGAGTTTTTGAGGCAATGAACAATACTAAGTTTGCTCTGCCCCTATCAGAAATTTTTGAAATCAGAAGTCAGGCGTTCGGTGCCTTCCCCACGTGAACTATCTACTTCCTGAAGGGTTGGACGTCTACGAAAAGAGGTGGAAAAAGTGCAGTCCGTCATTATTGCCGTACTATATTATTATTTATCTTGTGTGTGTGTGTGTGTGTGTGTGGTGAACAAACTGCACATCAGTATTAAGCACGTGATCTTTTATACACGTTTGTGTTTTCTTCTGCTATAAATATAGGCTATTTTATTTTATTTTTCTTGAATAAATAACTTAATTTCATAGTTTACCATCTCAAGAAAAATTTGGCAAAGGAAGGATAAGCTCACTTTCTAAGAAATTGTATAAAAAAAAAATAATAATAACTTACTATGCAGGCAATTTCTTCCCTACATGTTAAGTGATGGTACTCGTGCTGAAAGATGTTGCTCTCCCCAAGAGCAAATATATGTTCATAAATATGAGCTTTATTTCAGAAGAAAAAAAAATAATAATAATAGATATATATATATATATATATATATATATATATATATATATATATATATATATATATATATATATATATATATATATATATATATATATATATATATATATATATATATATATATATATATATATATATATATATATATATATATATATATATATATATATATATATATATATATATATATATATATATATATATCTATTATTATTATTTTTTTTTCTTCTGAAATAAAGCTCATATTTATGAACATATATTTGCTCTTGGGGAGAGCAACATCTTTCAGCACGAGTACCATCACTTAACATGTAGGGAAGAAATTGCCTGCATAGTAAGTTATTATTATTTTTTTTTTATACAATTTCTTAGAAAGTGAGCTTATCCTTCCTTTGCCAAATTTTTCTTGAGATGGTAAACTATGAAATTAAGTTATTTATTCAAGAAAAATAAAATAAAATAGCCTATATTTATAGCAGAAGAAAACACAAACGTGTATAAAAGATCACGTGCTTAATACTGATGTGCAGTTTGTTCACCACACACACACACACACACACACAAGATAAATAATAATATAGTACGGCAATAATGACGGACTGCACTTTTTCCACCTCTTTTCGTAGACGTCCAACCCTTCAGGAAGTAGATAGTTCACGTGGGGAAGGCACCGAACGCCTGACTTCTGATTTCAAAAATTTCTGATAGGGGCAGAGCAAACTTAGTATTGTTCATTGCCTCAAAAACTCAATTCCTCCATCTACCAACTCGACACAACGTTCCAGATAACTATCCCCTCTTCTTCACTGGCACTCAACTGTCCCCCTCTTCTACACTGAACATCCACAGTCTGTCCTTTACTTATAATTTAAACTGGAAACTTCACATTTCCCCTCTAGCTAAAACAAATTCTGTGAAGTTAGGTGTTCTGATGTATGGGGAGGTTCCACTTATACCGCTCTTTTAGATAGGGGGAAATCAAAAGTTTTTCGTCTTATCAACTCCTCTCCTGTAACTGACTGTCTTCAGCCTTTCTCTCATCGCCGCAATATTGCATCTTTAACTGTCTTTTACCGCTATTTTCATGCTAACTGCTCTTCTGACATTGCTAACTGCATACCTCCCCTCTTCCCGCGGCCTCGCTGCAAAAGATTTTCTTCTTTCTCTCACCCCTATTCTGTCCACTTCTCAAATGCAAGAGTTAACAAGTATTCTCAATCATTCATCCTTTTCCCTGGTAAACTCTGGAACTCCCTGCCTGCTTCTATACTTCCACCTTCCTATGACTTGAACTCCTTCAATAATAATAATAATAAAATTAATAATAGTAATAATAATAATAATTAACTACTTTTAATTAATATATATATATATATATATATATATATATATATATATATATATATATATATATATATATATATATATATATATATATATATATATATATATATATATATATATATATATATATATATATATATATATAGTAGTAGTAGTAGTAGTAGTAGTAGTAGTAGTAGTAGTTGTAGTAGTAGTAGTAGTAGTAGTTGTAGTAGTAGTAGTAGTAGTAGTAGTAGCAGTAGTAGCGAAGGGCTTCAGCCTCAACAAACAAGAATTTGTCGACGCCATTGCTCTGAGGTACGGCTGGCCGATGGAAGGACTCCCCAGTACTTGTGTGTGTGGCTCCCCCAATGACGTCAACCACACCATGACGTGCAAAAAGGGGGGATTCGTATGTATCAGGCACGATGAGGTGAGAGATCTGACCGCCAGCATGCTCAGGGAGGTGTGCCACGATGTCTCCACTGAACCGACCCTCCTGCCGCTAGACGGCGAGCACCTGCGCTACAGAACAGCCAACACCACCAACGAGGCTCGAGTCGACGTCAGTGCACGAGGGTTCTGGACAAGGGGACAGAAAGCATTCATGGACATACGGATCTTTGACCCGATGGCCGCCTGTCACCACGAACTCTCCCTGGAGGCCGCCCACCGCAAGAATGAGCAGGAGAAGATCCGAGCGTATGGGGAGAGAATCCAACACGTTGACCAGGGCAGCTTCACACCTCTGGTCTTCACCACATCTGGCGGAATGGGCTCCAAGGCTCAGTGCTTCTATTCAAGACTAGCCGACCTAATGGCAGAAAAGAAGCACCAGCCAAGGAGCCATGTCGTCGCATGGATGAGGTGCCGTCTCTCATTCTCCCTCCTCAGATCTGCCCTCCTGTGTCTCAGGGGGACAAGGCATTCCACTCCCATACCTGCAGACTTAGGAGGCCTCGACTGCGAGGCTACAGTGGTGGAGAGTGGCATAAGAGTAGATAGAGTAGAGGTAGAATGAATTTATAGTTAACAACTAATGTGTATATTATAGAGTATTAGATATGGTTGGATGCCACAGTCATTAGCGGGAGCTGGGGCTAATGACCTCCAAGTAATGGAGCCCCTAATTGACACATCAATAAACATGGGGTGGAGGTAGAAGTAGTAGCAGCAGTAGTAGCAGTAGTAGCAGTAGTAGCAGTAGTAGTATAATTAATAATAATAATAATAATAATAATAATAATAATAATAATAATAATAATAATAATAATAATAATAATGTAATGTATGTATGTATGTATGTATGAATGTATGAATGAATGTTTGTATGTATGTATGTATGTATGTATACAATGTAGCTTGTATTTCCCTATTTAAGGGCATCACAAAATAAAAAAAAATAAATAAAAAAAATTCAAATAAAGGTGCCAGTCCATGAAGAGAGGAGTCCGAAAGCAGATCACAAACTTCCTGGAGAATTGTCTTGAAGCCTCCCTCTAGCAAGACGTGAAGTTATAGGCAAGAGGGAATACAGAAGCAGATAGGAAGTTCCAAAGTTCACCAGTAAAACTGATGAAAGATTGCGAATACTGGTTTACTCTTGCATTAGGAAGGTGGTCATAACAGAGATGTGAGAAAGTAAGCAAGCATTGTGCAGCGAGGCTGCAGAAGGGAAGAACGGAAGGCATGCAGTAAGCAAAATCAGAAGAGTGGTTGGTGTTAAAGGAGCAATAGAAGGCAGGAAGAGATAGAACCGAGAGAGAGAGAGAGAGAGAGAGAGAGCTATGTACGTATGTATACTGTATGTCTGTATATGTAGTATTATGTAAGTATATTAAATGTATGTGTGTGAATAATACATGTATGCTTATACATATGTATGTATGTAGCTAGCTGGGTAATGAATGTAGGTGTATAATGCATGTAGTAAATAAACTGAAAACATTCACGAGTTAGAAAAGAGACACTGTTGGAATACTGAATGAGAAAAGAGTTTTGTCAGGGAATGACTTTGTGCAGTATTTCAGGTCAGAGTTCAGTCTCAGGTCAGGGTTCAGTCTCAGGTCAGGGTTCCTCAGTCTCAGGTCAGGGTTCCTTGTCTCAGGTCAGGGTTCCTCAGTCTCAGGTCAGGGTTCCTCAGTCTCAGGTCAGGGTTCCTAGTGAACGGACGTGTTTAGTGAGCAGTGACCTGACGCTAATATAGCTGGCTAGTGTAGACCTTGTCTACACTAGCCTGGCTAGTGTGGCCTTGTGTTGCTGAGTCGACAGGTTGTGTTAGTTCTCCTGTTCTCGAGGCCTTCGTTGCGAAGGTGTCAGAGGTGGAGGCTGAGTTCCATCGAAGGATCTCGGAGGTGCAGGCTGAGTTTCGTGAGAGGATCTCAGACCTGCAGGCTGAGTTCTATGAGAGGATCTCAGCACCTGTGGGAGGGTCGTGCCCCACCGTCACCTTACCTAGTAAGGCGACGGAGGAGCAGTGGTCGGTTGTGTGCAGGGGAGCCAAGAGGGTGAAGGTGCTCAGGGCACCTTCCGTGGAGACGAAGAATCCCTTCAATGTGCTGGAGGAGGGGAAGGAGAAGGAGGTGGACAGGGCTGGAGGAGGCAAGAAGGAGGGGGCAGATGCAGTTACCCTGCCCCAAGGTAGAGTGCTTGTGTTTGGTGATAGTCAGGTTAGGCACTTAGATAGTGCGTTCTGTGCTAGGGATAGGAAGCGTAGGTCGAGGGTGTGTTTGCCGGGGGCCGGGATAGGGAAGGTAGCTGATAGGCTAGACACGTGCTTGGAAAAAGATGGGACCAAGCCCATTGTTTTTCTCAGTGCGGGAGGGAATGACCTTGGTAAGGTCAGGAGTGAGGAGCTTATCAGGAGGTTTCGACAGGCTTTGGACAGGATTAGGGACAAGGGAGGGATCCCCGTGGTATGTGGTGTCTTGCCGAGGAGGGGAGTTGGTGCTGAGTGGCTGTCCAGGGCTATTACAGTGAATCGCAGGCTCGCGAATCATTGTAGGAGTAATGGATGGACGTTCATCGACAACTGGGACCTTTTCTATGGCAGGGACACCTTGTACGCCAGGGATGGAGTGCATTTGTCACGCCAGGGTGTTCGTGTTTTGGCCGAAACACTCCAGCGGGAGGTAACTGCACTCCAGCACTTTTTTCGTTAGTCGGGAGGGAAGAAGGGGTAGTGAGGAGAAGGCAAGGGGCAAATTAGTTAAATCTAGAAAGGAAGCTAGCTTAGGGATGGTGAGAAATAGCTTAAGTGTTTACTACACAAATTGTAGAAGTATTCTGAATAAAATAGACTTGCTTAGAGGAATAGCGAGTGTAGAGAAATTTGATATCATTGCTTTAACTGAAACTTGGTTAGATATGTCAGGAAAAGTATTTAATCCAGAGGTTAAGATAGATGGGTATACAATGTTCTATAAAGATAGAGAGAACAGGAGAGGAGGAGGTGTCGCGTTATACGTTAGGGACACATTACAGTGCTGTATGAACAATAGAATTAAAACAGATAACAAAGCAGAGTCGATATGGGTGGATATTAAGGAAGGATCGCAATCAGTAGTACTAGGGGTAGTTTACAGACCACCGACCAGTACAGAGGAAATTAACACCTCACTGTGGCAGGAATTAAATAGAGCAGGCAGGTACAGTCAGGTATGTGTGGTAGATTTTAATTTTAGGAATATCGACTGGAGTCTGATGGTGGGTAACAAGGAAGCAGAGGAATTCCTTAAGGTAATTCAGGATAATTTTTTAAAACAGGTAGTCGTAGAACCCACAAGGGGGAATAATATTCTAGATTTAATTCTTACTAACAGGGAGGAAGCAGTCACGCAGGTAGAGGTTGGAGGACAGCTAGGTAACAGTGACCATAGGGAAATTAGGTACAATCTAGAATGGGAAGAAACTGTTAGAAATAAAAACACTAGTAAAATACTTGACTTTAGGAGAGCAGATTTTGAAGAATTAAAAAGGTACCTCCAGGGAGTGGACTGGCAAAGGATGCAGGGTGAGGTCAGGTCAGGGACGGAGTTCAGAGAGATAAGGCAGGATGAGGGAGGTGAGGTGAGGCTCCAGAAGGGAGGAGGAAAGAGGAAGGGGGGAGATAGGTGTGAGTATGTTGGAATGTCAGGTCATGCTGAAATGAGAGAGGTAAGGTCGAGGCGAGTTGATGAGGGAGGGGAGAGGATGGTAGGGAACGAGATGAGGGGTTTAGGTGAAGTAAATGTAGATGAATTGTATAAATATTTCGTAGATAAAGTTCATACAGGTCAATTAGCAAATATCCCGTATAAAACAATAAGATCACAAAAAAATGACCCTAAATGGATGACTGCTAGGTTAAAGCATTATATAGGGCGTAAGAGAAGTATATATAAGAGATTAAGGGCAGGTGAGGAAGTTTTAAGGACACAGTATAATGAATTAGTTAGAACAGTCAGGAAGTTAACGAGGAAAGCTAAGGACAATTATGAATTAAAGGTAGCCAGCCAGGCGAAGACGAACCCCAAGGGATTTTATCAGGTATACAGGACGAAAAATAAGGATACTGTAGGTCCATTAAAGGCAGCAGATGGGGAGCTGGTTAGTTCTGGGGAGGAGATTAGTAAACTTCTGAATGATTATTTTTTAACTGTCTTCACTCAGGAAAACATGCAGGATATGCCAGATAGTGAACAGGTGTTTAGAGCAGATGAGTATGAGAAGCTGACGGATATTTCCATAACTAGGGAGATAGTGGAGCAGGAGATAGATAGGCTAAAAAAGTTCAAGTCACCAGGACCTGATGAAATATATCCCAGAGTACTGAAGGAATGTAAAAAGATTATTAGTGAGCCGTTAGTTTCTGTCTTTAGGAAATCACTGGAGTCGGGTGAGGTACCAGACATGTGGAGGCAGGCTAATGTAGTACCCATCTTTAAGAAAGGGGATAAAACTTTAGCGTCTAATTATAGACCTGTCAGCTTAACTTCAGTTGTAGGTAAAATGTTAGAGTCAATAATAGCCAGGAACATTAGGGAACATTTAGACAAACATAACTTGATAAATCAGTCACAGCATGACTTCACGAAGGGGAAGTCTTGCCTGACAAACTTGTTAAGTTTTTACTGTAAGGTGTACGAGGCAGTAGATAATGGTGATAGTTATGATATCTTATATCTGGACTTTAGTAAAGCATTCGACAAGGTGCCCCATCAAAGGCTCCTGAGAAAGGTTAGGGCGCACGGGATAGATGGGAAGGTGTTAGGTTGGATAGGGTCATGGCTTGGTAACAGGCGACAGAGAGTGCTAATAAACGGCTCGAAATCCGAGTGGGGTCATGTCATTAGTGGGGTGCCACAGGGATCAGTATTAGGGCCATTATTATTTCTAATATATATCAATGACTTGGATAGTGGAATTAGTAGCGATGTTAGTAAATTTGTGGATGACACAAAGATAGGTAGATTAATTAGGTCAGAAGCGGATGCCATCGCCTTGCAGACAGACTTAAATAGAATGAATGAATGGACGGATAGATGGCAAATGCAATTTAATATCAATAAATGCAAAGTGCTTAGCGTAGGTAGAGGAAACCCACACAATAGGTACACATTAAACACCCAAACTCTGGTAGGTACAGGGTACGAGAAAGATTTAGGAGTTATAGTTAGCTCTGAACTCCGTCTAGGGAAACAATGCATAGAAGCCAGAAACAAGGTAAATAGGGTACTAGGATTCATTTTTAGGAGTGTTAAAAGTAGAAGACCGGAAGTAATATTAAAGTTATACTTGGCGCTGGTCAGACCTCATCTAGACTACGCTGTGCAGTTCTGGTCCCCACATTACAGGAAAGATATAGGTCTATTAGAATCAGTACAGAGGAGAATGACTAAAAGGATACAGGGGATGAGGAGTATTCCTTACGAAGCGAGGTTGAAGCGGTTAAATTTACATTCTCTAGAGAGACGTAGGTTAAGAGGGGACCTGATAGAAGTCTTTAAGTGGTATAAGGGTTATAACAAGGGAGATGTAAGCAAAATTCTTAGGATCAGCAACCAGGGTAGAACAAGAAATAATGGGTTCAAGCTTGAAAAATTTAGGTTTAGGAAGGAGATAGGAAAAAATTGGTTCTCAAATAGAGTGGTAGATGAGTGGAACGGACTCAGTAATCATGTAGTTAGTGCTAGGACACTAGAGAGCTTTAAGAGAAGATTAGACAGGTTTATAGATGGGGATAACAGATGGAAATAGGTAGGAGTGTTTCATACAGGGACTGCCACGTGTAAGCCTGGTCGCTTCTTGCAGCTTCCCTTATTTCTTATGTTCTTATGTTCTTATGTATTAGTGGTGTGTGTCCTCAGGGTCTCTTGCTTACTCACCAACACACACACACACACACACACACACACACACACACACACACACACACACACACAAAGCGAGAGTACACATCCTGACATACATAATTAAAAAGAGGCACTGATATAATACTAAGTTTATGTCCCGGCAACAGAACAACAATAGCAAGAACAAATAATCTCTTGGCTACGAAAATAATATATCTACTACTATTTCTGTGTCTATTGCTTGTGTGTCTGCGTGTGTCCCTGCTTGCTTCGCCACATCAGTCGCTGTCAATGTTCACGCCCAGTTACTCTGATGAAGTGTAAAGGCATTTTTGTCCACGCCTCGTCACGCAACCCGATACTCATGGTCAGGAGCTACCTTGATCAAGTCGACTGGTCTTATTACTGTATGCATGTGTTCCTTTATGGGATTACAGTATGTTCTGTATTATCTTGATATGGCTATATTACCCGTTGTTGTTGTTGTTGTTGTTGTTGTTGTTGTTGTTGTTGTTGTTCTCTATTTTTTTCTTCTTTTTCTTCTTCCTTCTTCTTCTTTTTCTTTTTTTTTCTTTATCTTACTGTTCTTCTATTTCGTCTCCTTATTCTTCCTTCTACTACTCCTCGTCATCTTCCGTCTCCTCTCCAGCGTCCCCCACTCCCTTC